>NW_017386101.1:25052-46476 GCF_000237925.1 Schistosoma mansoni | reverse complement strand
ACATTTAATATGGGTAAACTTCAAATAAGTACTCGATAATTATTTGCAATCAGGTTTTAGTTAACGTTAAGCCTTAGTTTGCCCCAAAAATGTTGATTTTCACTGTGACATATCATCAAAATTAGAACTGAGAATTATCAGAATTATCATTGAAATCAGGTGTGTGAGCAGTGAATGTTATCAAATCTGGTTAGGTGTTACAATCATTTATTATTAACTGACCAAATATACCAAAACAGCTGAATATAAGAATGATAAAGCTTATGTTAAGTCAAGAATTGGTCATTACATTAATCATATACCCTCAACATTACCTTATGGTGCTTCTTCTGTATTCATAAAACCTCGATAAATTAAGTTTGTAAATGAATGAATCAAATGCAAGAAATACCAGTAAATTTTAGCAACAATGATGCTAACCATAATTAGCAAAGTTTATGAACCTAAATACATATTAGTAACTCGAAAAAAATCCTAAGGAGAATTTTCATACGAATCAAAAATACACCAACTAGATGAAAATGAGATACAACAACAAAAATCAAAGAATTCCGTTTTTTAAATCGGTAAATTTGCAGATTGTCAGAATACATCACAATAAAAGAAACAAATGGTCATTTAAGGTGTGTTACAAGTGAAATAGTGACTGAATACAAAAAGTACCAACTGTTTTGTATGAAAATAATGAAAACCAAGTATGATGGCATTAATTAGTGTTAGTGATATGAGTTGTTGCTGTTTTGATAGGTTGACCACTCAGTTGTTTGTGTTTTCTTCTATAGTTGGTTTTGAGATTTTGATTACTTTCTTTTTAAGGACGTTTCTTCTTTTTTTCTCTGTGTCGTTTGCATAATATTTCGATGGCTGTTGTCAAGATCTCCAAGTGTTCTGATGTGAGTGTCCGTTGTAGCTTCATCTTTTGGTCCCCTATTACATGCTGGCATTTGCGGTTCCTGTAATGTGCGTCCGTTATCATTAGATGTACCATTTTTCTTCCACTTTGCTCAGCTATTTTCCATCCTAATGGGCCCATTAGGAACTATTCATCTTTGCTTACAATGCTTGTGAATTTAGGCTCTATGGAGGTAATACACACAGTATGCACATATGCCGTTTAGAGACTGACCAGTCGCAGTCCTAAACATCATCAATGGGAAGATTCAAACAAACAATACTAAGTGAATTTCGCTGTTACTAATAATATACCAAAAAGAATTAACACTACAAACTAGAGTGTCTGTCTATAAATAAAGGAAAACGTCAATAAATAACACTTATAATAGAAATGGTATATTAAATAACAAAATGAAAACAGTTGTTGTGAAATGAATGCTACTAGTAAGCTGCTTCTAAGATAACAACCACAAATGAGTTCATTTGATTAACAAAGGTTACCTCTGCACGTGGTAGCACCAACGGCGTACAGAGAAAGATTGAATCTGGTGGTATTATTCAATAATAATCCGGGCCAAAACTCCAACGTAGTGTAGAATGGTGTAAAAGGATGTTGTAACACTATTATAATCTTTAATCACTGCCCATGTCCAATAAAGCAGAAGAATAGACGTCGGAGATAGCGTTAATATTTTCAATAATCGCGGTTATGTGTGTACAACTAAACAATTATATCTGTTTCCTTACCATTGATACAAAGAAACAATGGATACTGAATATAAGTATGGTTATATACAAAGTGTTACAAATAAAAAAATTATGGTCTCAATTATGTCGTTACAAGAGTAACTGAATATACATTTCACTATAAACTAAACATAATTCATAGTTCCTTACCAATACCCTTAAATCTATTCCGATGTTATTAGTCTATCCGTACTATGTTGAATATGTTTTTTCAATTAATTTTCCTGTTATTTCAGTATTCCATCCTCTTGAATTTGTCACACTCTCTGTTCATGATGCATACCCCCCAAATGCCCTGGTAAGGTTGAGAGTGGGGAGGGGCCTCCCTCCCTCTCGAAATGCTCTCACATGGTCACGCGTATATAACCTCTGCCAAGAAAGTCCTACTCACTGACTTCTCGTGGAATTACTGCTGTTTACGAAATTGAAAGGACAAAAAGCGAATGTCCGGCGTTTTAACAGGGTTGGTGGACACGGCTCATCCACCTAGGAGAGTTGGAAAACCCTGATTCCAAAACAATGGTGAACATGGGCTCCAGTGTCCTGAAGGAACAAACGGTGTATGAATCAATCGTTAGTCACCAGCTACCGTGAGAGTGCGTCTTCTCACGATGCTCCACTGCCTTTTGGATCAGACCTTTAGATCGAACGCTCCGGGTGTGGCCCTCTAAGAAAACCACCTGCTTCGGTTTGGGCTGCCGGGCAGTATTACAGTCCTCACACAAATCAAATAAGATTTGTGTGGCGCATATATATCTGGTGCTTCCTTGTACCAATATTTATGTGTTTAAATAAATAAATAAAAATCTATGCATCTGTTGTACTTTGTACATTGAGTAATATATTTTTAACGTTTCATAGTTAAGTTTCCTAAATTCAAGTTTATATAATGGCAGATTTTTTTAAAACCTGATATGGAAAGCGGAAAATGCTTGAGAAAAATGACAGTTCGATATTTCTAATTGATTATCATTAACTGATATAGATTAGTTACTATGATAGAAAGTGAAGGATACTCAAAAGCCAAATATTAATGCATAGTTCAATTTGAATGTATGCTGTTTGATAGCTAAACTATTGTGGTGTGGTCTACTTATATCCATATAAGTAGTATATGGTGATCGTCAGGCATAGAATGTATTTTGGCAGAAGATCGATAAGGAAAGAACCGGAACGAAGCGCAATCGGTATGAAAATGCATGAACAATGAAATCAGAGAAGTCGGACTGATATTTGCAGAACGAACAGATTGAGTTAGTTGATTGTTATTTTGCAAATTAACTGTTGACTGTATGGTTATCAGAATTTAGTGAGATAGTCTGTAATTTGTGTTTAAATACATTCGATTGTCCCCACCCGTGATCTATTTACTACACTATAAGTTGAACCAACAGGGTAGTTAAAAATTAACTAGTTGATATTGAACTGATAAACTTGACTGAATGATTGACGGTGATTATCAAAACTACCAGAGGAAATTCATTCATTAAAATGTACAAAATAAGAAAAGGTTATCTTTTTTATTCATTATAGATTGATTGGTTACAACTAAGTCATTTTTCTTTTTGGTGTATAGAAAAACTCATTTCTGTTTTATGCATTAAAGATTGTTATGTACTGATAACAGTTAGACAATTAGTGGAAGAATGACTGTTGTATACTGTTTTATTATCAAATTGATGAATTGATGCTTACATGTGTTGTTATAGTTTCAATTTATCATCCGCGGATAAAATCTAACTTCAGTCACTTACATGAAAGTTGATAACTTGTTACAAAGTAAGTCTGGAATTGATTTAGGGTGTGGATTATTCTGCAATCAATTGTGCTTTGCTAATGATTTCTAACTATGTATAGATTCAATGTGTGAGTGCTCAATTTTACATAGTTTTCAGAGAGTAAGTTGAGACATCTGCTGTAAAACATTACTAAACGCAAAATAAGTTGTGTATAGTTGTAAAATAGTAAAAATAACTGGAATTTCAATAACATGAACCATTATTACTATTTTGATATTCTGTAATCATTATATGCATTCAATAACAATATAAACTGATATAAAATCCTTCACTTAGTATACCATTGGTCCATCAGTAATCAAGTTTCTTATTTCCAGAAATAAACGCCTTGTATTTTAGCTGAGTGTTTCATGTTTTTTATAGTTGAAAGCATGAGTCGATTGAAACTAGACCACCAAGCAAAACCTGGAAGCATTGAACGGCCAACTCATCCTATTGTGGGACTCCTCAGCAGTGCGCATCCACGACCTCGCCTCGCGAGATTTGAACCCAGGACCTACCAGTCTCGCGCCAGAGCACTAACACCATCGAATGCCGGCTCAGTGGTCTAGTGGTTAAGTGCTCGAGCGCGAGTCCGATAGATCCTGAGTTCGAAACTCATGAGGCGAGATCGCGGATGCCCACTGCTGATGAGTCCCACAATAGGACGAAACGGCCGTCAAGCAGTGTTTTCAGGTTTCGCATGGTGGTCTAGCTTGAATTGACTCATGCTTTCAACTATGCAAATACTAAATCTCCACAAAAACCCCTTCTGATCATGTTTTTTAGTTCTTCACGAATTAGATTACGTGACTGTTAAGATATTTTAATGAAATATTTATTATCTATACAATAGTCTGATATGAAGAGTACTGTTTAAAATACGAATTATGTGTAGTTAACTATCTATTTATATATGTCAACCTTAGAAAGTTACTAGTCACTTGTTCGTGGCCCTCTTTTTATAAGGAATTTAGTCATTCAAAATAATAATTTTGAATTATCTCAACCTTAAATTTATTTCCCTTAGGCATTCGGAGCAGACAGAAAAGAAGTTATAAATGGTTCTTCACCATAAATGGATAGAAAATAGAAAGCGTTTCTTAAAATAAAAATCTGAAACGTAATTAATCATTAGAAAAATATGGAGGTAAAGTACGTTATTTTTAGCCTAGAGATTAGCACTAGACTACAGTCTCGTTTATCTAGGTTTTACCTCGAGGTGGAAGGTCTTTTTTTTATCTTCCGAGACAACTATTATATCTTTTAAAATACAATTTTAGTTAAATTGATCTTCCAAGTACTTGGTAAATGAGAATTAACAGTGACGCGGTGTGGCCGGATAATATATATATATATATATATATATATATAGCACGAATCAGCAATATCCTTCAAACCATAATAAATAATATAAAAATGAATACTCATCAGTTATTACATTGAACAGGATTTTCGGAAATATGTAGTTTGAAATAATACATTTAACCAAAAGAAAAATACTGTTTCCAATTGGATCTACATGATATGTGAGCGAGAATGATTGGTTGGTTTGCTGATTCAAACATGTAGATAGTGTGACAGGTGTTATATGTGTTATATATTCCCCTATCCTTATTATTATTGATTGATTGTTCCTTGTTGTTGGATTGCGTCATATTTTGGTGTGGAAATATATTGACGTTCTAGTCAGGCTAATTTCGTGTTCTTGAGCTGAGTTGTGTTGAAGTCCTGTAGAATGGACACTGGGTGGGAATCTAGTGTAGATATTCGTCTAAGGTAAATTAACGTCCTACATGCGTGTAAAAAGTAAAAGAAGTGTTACAACAAGAAACCCTAGCGTTATAACTAGCATCCTACCTTTATAACACTACATCAAGCTCCAATCTAATGTACAGTAATATTTATATGGATATTTGAAAAATATTAAACGAATCAAGGCAGTTTATGAGTTAATGATAACAACCAATTGAAATACATAGTACCTAAAAAGTACAAATTTATTGTGTAAGAATGGTGATAGGAATAGTAAAGACTTGATATAATGTCTCATAATGGGAATTAGGTCAAAAAGCTTGTCAAAATAGACAATGAAGTATTATTCATTAGGAGTTACATAATTTACGTGATAAGCAGTGTTCAAATAACTAGACAGTGAAGAACATATAAGAATAAAGGACAAGATAAAAATAAACAAAAAATAGGTACAGAAAACAATGGTAAAAGTGAAAAATTTTTCGCTAAGCTTTATTCGTCAAAACAAAAGGTGAAAGTTATAAGTAAAGATGGATTGTGGCTAGTATGTGGAATCCAGAACGTGCGTTTCGTCCTATTTGGGACTCATCAGCTGGATGTACGTGCATCCCAGAGTTGATGTTCACTCTGGGACTCGAACCGAGTACTTTCCTCTTTAGAAGAAGCTGACGTCATGGGTACACATGTATGTGGAAAACCAGCCCGACTAGAAAATGAAAAATAGAGGTTAGCTGCATAAAAGATCCTCTTCACTCTTTCAGTCAGTCTATCCCGTAGTGCATCATCAGCTATATCTCCATTAAATTGTAGCTTCTGGAAGAGAGGTTTCCTGCTAACCATCAATATTTCTAACTTCTTGTTTACTGTATGCAGATATTTCTTTAAAAAACATTGACCGTAATCGTCTGAGGATATCTCTTTAGCTTTACTTGCGAGGAACCTAGCAAGATTCTTCTTATAATAAATGGGTACGAACCTAAACAAATGTGTGCATTGATGTCCTGATGAACATTTTTATACTCTCTTTTACTAACAGAACCATCTTCTTTTCTGTTTAACAAAACTTTGAGAAAACTCAATTTGTCAAGCTGCTCCTTTCATGCTGATTCGATTTTTAAATATAAACTGTTAGATTGACCTAGGACTTCTTCATCTCAGTATTCTGATAGATGTTAACGAACGTTTCATCAATATAACGTGAACAAAGTTAAGCTTATTTGTGATACAAAGTAATTTCAAATTAATTATAGATCTACAAAGTATCCACTGAATGGCAAACAAGTATTTATTGAAACCTTCAGTAAACGTCAATTCCCTAATATTTTAATGAAATGCCTTCACCTTCAAAGTCAAAAAGTTTGTCAGCCAATTAAAAAATTGGATAGTTGTTAGATTATTTTTCAAAAAAATATATGTTTCACGAAAACTGAATGATTTACTTCTGTCAAGTTCGTTACAATATCAGTGGGTTACTGCTACTTCAATCCGTTTAATCAGAATTCCATTGCACCGAAGGATCTGGAAAGTAAAATAAGATACTTATCTGTTACTACGTGCTTTTGACTCCTGTTCATTGGTTGCCAGTTCATGATGTAAAATATACTCATTCTCTGAAGCTCCTAAATTTTACTTGATTACCATGGAATATATTACTGACTGATTTTGATTAAAGTTAAAAATATAATCTGTTCAAATATGAACTTAACAATCCAAAGGTTAAGCGCTCAACATTATACTTCAAGATCCAAGGTTTGATTTCGGATCAAGTCATGAATTAGGACTCCTATCGGGGTGAAATAGTCGCCTACTGTTTTTGTAATAAGTATTTTTTCAAAAAAAGTTAACTATGAACCTAAACAATCTTCACAAAACACTTACTTGATTACTAACAGTGTATTGAACAAAACACGACTGAGGACAATCGAATGTATTTAAACACAAATTAACGACTATCTCACTAAATTCTGATAACCATACAGTCAACAGTTAGTTTGCAAAATAACAATCAACTAACTCAATCTGTTCGTTCTGCAAATATCAGTCCGACTTCTCTGATTTCATTGTTCATGCATTTTCATACCGATTGCGCTTCGTTCCGGTTCTTTCCTTATCGATCTTCTGCCAAAATACATTCTATGCATGACCATCACCATATACTACTTATGAGGATATAAGTACACCACACCATACTATTATTACTATCATTGAATAGTTCAGGATAAGAAGGTGGGAGGTACACTTAGTTCTCATTGAGTATCCTCTCAATGAATGATAAATTATAGCTTCGAAAATGTATATAATATATGGCATCAAATAATATACACGATGATATAATACAGTTTGCCTGAAATCGTCAATCAACGAAACTCTCTAACTCCTAACAGTTAAAGAATAATGGTATTTTATATCTCTCTCCCCTACTACTACTTCAATCGAACGTTATTTTTATAGATCACCTTGAACATCAGTATGTTGATGAATTTCTTCATAGTAGATATATATCTGTTTACATTGGTAACTAAACAAACAAATAAATTTATTTGTTTTATCTTCCAGAGAAGACTAAAATTTCATCTGTCCTACTGTTATTCTTACCAATTGATTTACTCACTTAGAATATTTTCTTTAAGAGTTTGTGGTTTGGGACTCGTCAGCTGGATGTATCTGCATCTCAGAGTTGATGTTCACTCTATGACTCGAACCCAGTAGCATTCGCTTCAAACGCCATCGCGTTATCCACTCGGCCTTGTGAGTCCTGATAGCCACTTGCTTATGCGATGGGATTTATTTAAATTTTAACTATGTTAATTTTAATCGTGCACCTACAATTCAGAGGGGATGCATTAAATGTTGCTATTTCTATCAATCTGATCATGCCTGTAAACTGGTGTGAATTATGTAAATATTATTTTCAGAATATATTATTATTATTATTCCTGACCATCACCATATACTACTTACGTGAATATAAGTAGCCCACACTACACCATTATCATTGTAGTCAATAGAATCAAAATATAAATAATTATATTCTAATTAAAGGGTCTGACCATCGCTATATACTACTTATATGGATATAAGTAGACCACACTACAACAGTAGTTAAATAGATGTAATTATGTAAAGGTGAATACAAACAATTACAATTATTATTGCTAATCTACTGATAAAAGTAACCTAATCAAGTCAAACTTCATTCAGTTTACATCATACAAATAAACTCCGTTACTTTAGTTTCAAACTTATTTTCATCAAAGTACTTGTAATAAATAAATTACAAAATATAGTAATAACCTATTTATTCATTATCTTAACTTTGTTTAATTTTAAATGTTACAAACGTTTTTTTTCGGGGGGGAAGGGGTGGGAGTAAAGATGCCATTATTAACAACTAAATAAACAAACAAACAAATGGGGCAATATGTATAACAGCTTCAATATACTTGGTTCTTTATTAATTCTATGAATGTTTCTTTTCTTTAGTTTAATGAAGGTAGGTAGGTCAATGAAGTGGAAGAGTATTGTTTGTTTCTTTTTGTCAAGATAAATTAATTATCATAAATATAAACTCAGTAGGGAAGTAATAATGAACATAAATATCCATAAACTTTGAGAGTTAAATGTCCTTGGAAAAGGTTTTACTTTTCTTCAATTTTTATTTTGTTTATTCCTTTTATTATAAGGTCATATTAAATTAAGAGAACAAAGTAACAAAAATTAACAGCAGCGGTAACGAGAAAAGGGGATTCATAGATGAAATATTTATTCCATATATATACATACATATACTATCATAGTTACTTTTTAATAAAATCTAATGAAAAAATGGGAAAAATATAACAGCTAAATGTCCGATCCACTTACAACGTCTTTTCCTAATTTCCTCTTCAACCGGAAGCTGGTTTCTCCTCTCCCATAAAACGCTGTTGCTCATAGTATCCGGTCAGTAAAATGTTGAGTATTTTACGTAGACAACTGTTTATAAATACTTGTACCTTCTTAACTATGGATGTAGTAGTTCTCCAAGTTCCAGATCCATACAGTAAAACTGTGTTGACGTTTGTATTGAAGATTGTGACTTTGAAGTTAGTTGAGAGTTGTTTTGAGTTCCATATGTTCTTCAATTGTAGAAATGCTGTCCTTGCTTTGCCAATCCTCGCCTTTACATCTGCATCATATTCTCCTTGTTCATTAATGATGCTTCCCAGGTACGTGAATGTTTCCACCTCTTCCAGAGTTTCTCCATCAAGTGTGATTGGGTTGGTGTTCTCCGTGTTGTATTTGAGAATCTCGCTTTTTCTTTTGTGTATGTTGAGGCCTATTGATGCAGAGGCTGCTGCTACATTTGTTGTCTTCGTCTGTATTTGTTCGTGTGCATGAGATAGGAGGGTTAAGTCATCCGCGAAGTGCAAATCGTGTAATTGGTTCTGAGATGTCCATTGTATTCCATGCTTCCCCTCAGATTTCGAAGTCTTCATAATCCAGTCTATCACCAGAAGAAAGAGGAATGGGGAGAGTATATAGCCTTGTCTGACTCCTGTCCTTACTGGGAGTACATCTGTCCTCCATGAACGACTGCACTGTATTCCATCGTATGAGTTCCGGATCATGTTGAAAATCCTCTGAGGAACTCCATAGTGTCGAACAAGCTTCCATAATGTTCTCCGGTACACACTATTACTCTTCACAATAGACGATTATTCGTATCTCTTTATCGATATCTCTTAATAAGTTAAAGATAAAATTAGAAAAACAAATTAAGGGTTTACGGGGTAACTCTTTTGTATATCTCAATCCTTACAAAAAATCGAACAAAATCTAAAACATAAATTTATGGAACTATATGAATTCATTTTCATTTGGAAATATGATTCGCTACTTATATACATAAAACCAATACTACTGTGGTATGTGCTACTGATGACGACAGATATAAGTAGTATTGAGCACCAATCGAAAGTGAAATACCTGGCAGTAGAAAGTTAAGAAGATCCGATATAAGAGAATGATAATAGAGAGTGATTAGTGTAGAAACGAAGGAACAATCAAGTCTGAGACAATTGATTGACATTTTGCAAATGAAGTGTTACTGTATGTTTCACAGATTATACTAAGAGATTCCACAATTTTATGTTCAAATACATTTGGTTGTCCCCACCTGTGTTCTCGTTCTCAGTACTACGAATGGTAATGTAACGTAAGCAGGAACTGTTTCCTGATGAATAAAGGTTATTTGAATTTTGGACAAATTGAAGCATTCTACCTTGAGCACTGCTATGGAACTTTATAAAGACTGGTTTGCGACTAATGCTGCATCAATTAGCTGTATGACAAATCGGGAACAGAGTTATTCATCATATGCTCCTAATAAAAGGCTAGAATATATTTATTTTCGTAAACATTTAAGGAATGAGATCATGGTTACTTCTTTCTACGTATGTACCCACATGCACGTGAATCGAAAAAAGTGGTTAGATGTCCTATACCTTTATGCATGTTATTGAGGTTTTGGTGAAGAATCAGCTTTTCTTTCCAACAATAATGAAGACAGCCATGTGAAAGTTTTTCTGATCACCGGTTTACATCTTTGTTCAATAAACAGATATTCGATTCATCTCTAGATGAAAATATGATGTATAAATACATTTTTAGCTGCCAGAAACTTATCAGGTCCCAGTACATTGCGACTTTTTCATTAGTTTACGAACTTAAATTCAAATGCATTTTGTACCAGTGCTTCAATAATAGGTCGAGGATCATATGAACATAAAACTCTGCTGACGATTTGTATATGAATAAAACACATACTGAAATGTCAGTGGCAGTGAACGTTAAATTTACCATAAATTATCTTATTGCATTCTATTGGAATGCAAAATCCGTTAAATAAGGGGAAGGTGACCAATGGTTTAAGTTATGCAGTCTATAGGAAATTTTTAAATGACTCCCTTATTTTATAATGTTATTCTTATGCTCAGTAGGAAGTAAAATGACTGTGAAGGAATCACTGAATTCTTTTGAGAGGTCTTTAGACATATAAATATTTTTGGGATTTGGAAAGTTGGATCTGGTTAAGAAATATATGTTTGTAACACGATTCTTAGATTTATGATATTTCACTGTAGGTCGTGATCTCAGATATATTTGAAATAAGTTTCATCAACGTTCCGTGTAGAAGAAGAGGAAATTTTATAAATGAATAATTAATTCACGCATATATATTGTTTTGTGTGATCTATCCTTCAATGTTAGGTTGTTGTAGATAGTCAATATGATACCTTAGTTTCTCCAACATTGATATAATCCGTAATCGAAACAGAATGATAGCCACATCGAGTCACTTAAGCTGATGTGTTTTTTTAGAACGTGATCGATTTATATGGATCAGTAATTAAAGCTTCATAAGCACGATACTAACCATTGTTAAGTGATCAGTTGTTGTTGCCATTTAAAAAACTCATTTACAATTTTATTCGAATGGGAGGGTAACAAAATACCTAGATACAAAACTGCTTGCTAGGACATTTTTTTGTCTCATTAGTAATGTCACATTAAAATATCATCATATTCAGGAATGTCTTGTTATCAATACCAGTCTGTACCTACTGTTGACAAAAATTCATGACGTATAAACATCATTTCACCATTAAATGAAGAAAACATTTAATTTTGATTTATTTTTTGCATTTAAAAACACTAAAGGTCAAATCACCCCTTCTTCAGAAATCTCACATTGAAATCACTTTATTTAATCTTTGTGTAAGATTAGGCTGGTGAAAATTTGACCAGGAAAATATTGTTCAAAGTTATGTAGTTACTACTACTAATAATAAGAAAGTTGTGAAACATCATTACATCAAACGAACAACTAGTATAAAAGTTGAAATTCTACAACAGATTAGCTATTGCTGTAAATGGATGGAAAGATCATAGTAAGTACTTGTGTACAATGTTGATTAAAATCCCTACAGTTACATAGCACCTTCCAATAATCTGGGGACATGTTGTTGATAGGCTTAAGTGGTCAAATGAAAAAAACTTTTTTTATTTATTCTTAATGATCTTAATCACAGAACATAAAACAATTCACCCTAATAAAGAGTCACTTACAATGTTAATTACATCGAAGTTTGATCAATACGAAGGATTAGACAAGAAGATACAATGTACTACATGATGATCAACCAATCTATGATGTTGTAAACAACGTCTTACCGATACATATAATAAGTTGGTTTCATTTGGTAAGAGTTCCTAATCGATCTTATATATTCTTATAAAATATATTCAGTAACTGAGATTTGGTAAAGGAATTTATTTTATTTGAATTCAGTGTGCTGAAGTCATTTATTTTTAGATCAACTAAAAAGCTTAGTTCTGTTAAAATAATCATTAATCATAGTCTGTTGATTTTAATGTTGGTATTCATATTAGGAAGGTACTCATCTAAGACACCATAAGATAATAAGGGATTCCAGAACAATGGTTCACATTTTAGGCGTCCGTGCACGCGATCGGTAATATTACATCCGATTCCCAGTTGCTAGGTAGTGGATGTGCTGTCAAGTCCCATACATGGATCAGACGACCTTCCAGCGTTTCTGGAGTTTTGAAGGTTGTCTAACCTATATCTACTCATGATCTCAACCAAATTCAATAATCTCTACAAACTGATGCTAATAATTTTACAACATCAAGTTGTTTATGTTGATAACTTTCCATCCTAGTGAATCTGTATAACATTTTACAAGAAACAACAACATTTTGAAAACTTTTCCATAGAACGAGATAAATCTGGAATCTTATACATATAGATAGTCCTATATAGTTAAAATCAAGATACAATTAAAGCTAGACCACCATGGAAAACATGGAAGCACTGCTTGACGGCCAAATCGTCCTATTGTAGGACTCCTCAGTAGTGCGCATCTACGATCACGCCTCGTCAGATTCCAACTCAGGACCTACCAGTCTCGCGCATGAGCACTTAACCGATAAACCACTGAGCTGGCCGGCATCCAACGGTGTTAATGTCTAACTCCAACCAATCCACGAAGTTGAGCAACCAGTCACTAATGTCTTCAGTGAGTTACTATCTCCCAACAGACCATGTTGAACTCCATTGGTTACTGCTTCTCACTAGAACTCCAAGAAATACCTTACGGAGTCAGTCACTAGTGAGCATATGATCGTTATTAGAAGGTAGTTTTGTGGAGATTTCAGTAATTTTATATAGTTGAAATCATGAGTCAATTGAATCTAGACCACCAAGGAAAACATGGAAGCACTGGATAGCCGTTTCGTCCTATTATGGGACTCTTCAGAAGTGCCCATCCACGATCCCGCCACGCCAGATTCCAACCCAGGACCTACCAGAATCGCGCATGAGCACTTAACCGATCTCAACTTTATAAAATTACTAAAATCTCCATAAAAACCCACTTCTGATATTTCACATTCATTCGTAGAAAAAGTAGATTTATATCTGTTTGCCAATTGTCTACAATGTGTTTTTTTATGAATTCGAATATTTTATATCTACAAATGTCTGATTTATTCAGACCTAAATTTAGACAGCATAGATTTGATCATAATTTCTTTCTTATCTCTATAGTACAGGATTATGAGAAAAACATTACATTTTATTCGGAAAAACTATAACTTAGAAGAAATGACTAGCAGCGAAATTATCTATTTATAGTTGACATTATGAATCAATTGAAGTTAAACCACCATGGAATACCTGGAAGCACTGCTTGACGTCCGTTTCAACCTATTGTAGGACTCCTCAGCAGTGCGTATCAACGATTCTACCTCGCGAGATTCGAACTCAGGACCCAGGACGAAACGGCTGTCGAGTGCTTCCAGGTTTTCCATGGTGGTCTAGCTTCAATTGATTCATGATCTCAACTATCAAAATTACTATAATATCCACAAAACCCATTCTGATATCTATTTTTAGCTATTTGTGTAAAAGAAAAGAACTTGGAAGATCTACGAAACCAATTTTTGGTTCAATTCTTCAGATGTTCAAATTCAGATCTACAATAAATAGTTTAAATGGAATGTATACAGATGGATGTCATATACAAAATTTAACAATGTCACTTTAAATAATAAGTTTTATTTTGCTTTTTCTGGTCTATTTGTAATTTTTTTCAATGTAGCATAACCTAATGAATTATCATACAATGATGAATGATTTTATTGTAATCAGATATAGACTACATAATATTACATCGCATAATGTCGACATTAGAAACATAAATGTCATGAGGAAAAGTACTTTTAAAGAAAATGAAATGAATAATTACTATGGTATAATAGTAACTCTACCTGTAGCTCCTCCGGGAGCTACTGCCAGTCCCAAGCCCTGATAAAGGAGGACGGTTGGGCATAAGGTTAGCGACCCCATGCCATAGAAAATCAACTCGCCAAAAAAAAAACGCTAACCAGAAAAAAATTAATGGTATAATAGTGAATTTACTGTGAAAAGTTAAGGAAAAAAGTGAATGTATCTCACAATAAGTAACAATGAATACTTTAACAGTAATGTCGTCTTATTCATAAAGCTCTGATAACATTTTCTAGGTTTGAGGCAAAATACTGATAGGCAAAACATTTTTTGTATCCTTGACAAATATTGATCCTACTTTAGTCAGGAAGAACAAACTTTAACAAATTGAGAATTTTTTTTGTTAGCAACAATTGCCACTATGTGGTAAGTAACAGCGTGGTGGTTTAACGTAATTTAATGGAAGGTAAATTTCAGAGATTACTCATTACATATAGCATACATACTTCTTATTCGGAATCTGAATGAAAAGAAATTATGGAAATATGGAAAATAGTACTTGCTTTACACAACACCTGAATACTATCAGGAATGTGTAAATTTGTTGTTTAGATATAAAGTCACAATACATATCCAAATATCTTTGTGCAATATTGTTTCCCCTTTCAAATATTATAGTTTTCTCTATGATCATCAACATGTATAGTTTTACTTACCATAAATATTCTTGATTTTGCTTGATTGCTCATTCAGTACTTTTATTTATTTATTTAAATACATAAATATTGGTACAAGGGGGCACCAGATATATATGCGCTACATTTTTTTTATAATACACCATGGGCGAACTGCTGCATAAGTTGAAAAGTAAGGATACACTAATTTAAAATAAAAGAGAGTGAATAAGTGACGTGGTAAATAATAACAATATTAATAATAATGTAAATTTTCTGACTTCTAGTAGGAGCGAGAACAATATTGTCAGTAGAAAACGTCATTTCATTTATTTGTGCGAGGGCTGTGATACTGCCCGGGTGCCCAGACCGAAGCAAGTATTCATAACTACTTCTCTACATTTTTATTTTTTTGGGCTAAGTAATCTGTTCATAAAGATTATGAAAATCACAATTTATCCAATACATATTACAATTCTTTCTTTTAGTATATTAAAACATGGTAACGTAGTTACTTTTCCAAGGTACCAAAGAACTTAAAAACAATAGCTTTCGTAATAAAATGACTGTCTTACTTTTATGAATGTTTTCACTAGTTAAAGACGATCTAATAGTGGAAAAAAATAGAGGTGTACTAAAATAGTATTAAATAATATTAAATATTCATTATCTGTGTGGAAATCGGAAAATGGTTCAATTTTTCAAAACATAAATAAGGATCCTCTCTGTTGAACACCTGTTAATGCTGATCGTCATAGTGATGAAATCTCATAGTTGACAATTAAAAATAGGCAGTATATCTCCATGAGAAACATTGATAAGAATATGGGACTGGATAAAACGACTGCTTAGGTTGTGACGAAATAAACAAAATATGCTATCTTCAAAAATGACTAGATTTAAAAACATCATATTGTTATTAGATATGCTTATCTCAGAGTTAATTAGACAAATATGATAACTAGTCACTACTTTTGTGATTATATTCAAGATATGGAAGTATAACTGTATAAGAGAAGAACTTAATTAAATCAGCCTATAGTGTTCATATTGACATGGAATATGCCAAATTGTTTCAAGAACTTTAACAAATGTATTCAAGAATTGCATAATTTGGCTCTCCTTTATTGTTTTTTTGTTTGACAAGGATATTGTGCATTATGACAAATATCAGTTAATAAATAATATTTAGAAGAGGGTTTTGTGGAGATTTACAAGCTAGACCCCCCTTCTGATAATGATCGTGTGCTCACTAGTAACTCGCTATATGAGGTATTTCCTGGAGTTCTAGTGAGAAGCAGTAACCAGTGGAGTTCAACATGGTCTGTTGGGAGATAGTAACTCATTGAAGACATTAGTGACTGGTAGGTTCTGGGTTGGAATCTCGCGAGGCGTGATCGTGGATGCGCACTTCTGAAGAGTCCCATAATAGGACGAAACGACCGTCAAGCAGTGCTTCCAGGTTTTCTATAGTGGTCTAGCTTCAATTGATTCATAATGTCAACTATAAATAGATAATTTCGCTGTTAGTCATTTCTTCTAAGTTATAGTTTTTCCGAATAAAATGTAATGTTTTTCTCATAATCCTGTACTATAGAGATAAGTAAGAAATTATGATCAAACCTATACTGTCTAAATTTAGGTCTGAATAAATTAGGACGTAGACATTTGTAGATATAAAATATTCGAATTCATAAAAAAACACATTGTAGACAATTGGCAAACAGATATAAATCTACTTTTTCTACGAATGAATGTGAAATATCAGAAGTGGGTTTTTATGGAGATTTTAGTAATTTTATATAGTTGAGATCGGTTAAGTGCTCATGCGCGATTCTGGTAGGTCCTGGGTTGGAATCTGGTGAGGCGGGATCGTGGATGGGCACTTCTGAAGAGTCCCATAATAGGACGAAACGGCCATCCAGTGCTTCCATGTTTTCCTTGGTGGTCTAGATTCAATTGACTTATGACTCAGCTATATAAAATAATATTCAATTATTGAAGTCCTGAAAAAAAGAAATAATTTAATCTAAAATAGTGGATTATAATTAACTGTAATTGCATATTTGATTTCAGCTCTATATACAACAATTTGTTTCAATAGAATGAATTTAATGGCTTCAATATTAGTTGTTTCCATGCACTTTATTACTTAATAAAATATAAAAAAATTGTTTCTGTCGCCAGTACCAACAGAGTAATGTTATCTAATATACTAAGTAGTTTTATTGGATCCGTAAATTTGTCGACAAGTTCCATGCTAAATTAAGTCAATAATTCAATCAACAGAAACAATCTTATATGTGTAAATGTATGGCTACATTAGATTAAGAGGGAAATCGATGTATACAGGTTATTATTTACATGTTTGTAATATAAATTATATTAGAAATAATAGTTGAAAAACGTTACTTCTATGAATATGATATATATATATATATATGATATATACCAAAGCAAGAGCATCATATTTACGACTGAAGAACATTAGGAACTCAAAACAACTGTCTGTCAACCAACACCAAAGTCAAAATTCTCAAAACAAATGTCAAGACAGTTCTTCGGTATGGGGCAGAACCCTGGAGAACTACGAAAGCCATCATCCAGAAGATACAGATGTTCATTAAGAGTTGTCTACGCAAAATACTTCAGATACGTTGGTCAGACACTAACAGCAACAACCTACTGTGAGACATCCCCTAAAGGCCCTGGTATGGCTGAGAGTGGGGAGAGTCCGCTCTCCCTCTCCAAATGCTCTCACATGGCCATGCATAATATAGCCTCTGCCACGGAAGTCCTACTCACTGCCTTCACGAAATTGAGAGGACGAAAAGCGAATGTCCGGCGCTTTAACCGGGTGAGTGGACACGGGAAGTTCACCTAGGGTTGGAAAACCCTGTTTCTAAACCAATAGTGCACGTGGGCTCCAGTATCCTGAAGGAACAAATGGCGTATGAACCAATCGTTGGTCACCGGCTACCATGGGAATGCATTGCCCCGCGATGCTCCACTGCCTTGTGGATCAGACCTTTAGGTCGAAGGCTCCGGGTGTGGCCCTCTAAGAAAACCACCTGCTACAGTTTGGGCACTTGGGTAGTATCACAGCCCTCACACAAATCTCATTTGATTTGTGTGGCGCATATGTACTTGGTACCCGTTTGTACCAATATTTATGTGTATAAATAAATAAATAAAAAACTGTGAGACAGAAAAAACCAGATTCCATCCAGTGGAGGAAGAAATCAAGAAGAAGCTCTGCAAGTGGATAGGACAAACATTCAGGAAATCATCCAACTGCGTCACAAGACAAGACCTCATATGGAATCTTGAAGGTCAAAGGAAAAGAAGAAGACCAAAAAAACACATTACTCCGAGAAATGGAGACAGATATGAGAAGAATGAACAAAGATTGGATAGATCTAGAAAGGAAGTGCAGCCAGGACAGAGTGGTTTGTAGAATGCTGGTCAGCGGCCTATACTCCATTGGGAGTAACAGGCGTAAGTAAGTAAGTATGATATCTGCACATAACGACTAACTGTTATTGATATGATTCCCTTTACTATACACTTTACTTATGTCTGTTTGAATCAACCAATAATTAAATTGTCGATAACTAAATTTCAGGTTATGTTTATTAAAGAGATTGATCTATGTAAATTGTTTGAAATTTGGTTATCCTGAAATAACCTTGATATTTGATAAACCCGTCCTATTTATTGAAGTTTTTTAGGAAAGAAAAGAATAATACCTGTCATATTTTGGCAGGTTGAATGTGTACACATACAGTTAGCAGTAATGTCAGTATTTGTGTCAGATGCGTATCATATTGAACATAAGTTCTTTGAATAAATAAGTAAAAAGAAGTTGTGTTTTTTCCCCATTTATTCATAACAAATAAAGTATGAAAATTCAGGAACGATTTCTGGTTATTTTCATGATAAACTAAAGTTGGCCAGTACCAGGATTCAATCACTTTGTTAATTGTGTTGACGATTTGTTCGTGGAATATCTTTGACAGTTCGACGTAATGATAAATAGACTTAAGACTTTTCTTGGTTGTTTTCAACTCCAGTGAATTATAGAGCTTTTTAATTCTCATAGGAAGGCATTTTTTAATGTTTAGACTTATTCAATGTTATTTTAAAATAATTTAATGTATTTAACCGAGTATGTAAACTATCCAAAAATGTACTTAGTATTGTTTGTTTGAATCTTCCCATTAATGTTTAGGGCTGCAACTAATCAGTCTGTAATTGGTATATGTGCATATTGTGCGTATTGCTTCGATATAGCCTCAATTCACCAGCATTTTAAGCAAAGATGGATAGTGTCTAACAGTGCAATCCAGGGCGCGCGTTTCGTCCGATTTCGGACTCATCAGCTGGATGTACCTGCATATCAGAGTTGATGTTCACTCTGTGACTCGAACCTAGACTGACCACTTGCAGTCCTAAACATCAATGGGAAGATTCAAACAGACAATACTAAGTGAATTCAAACTTAACCCCATCGCACAAGCAAAAGACCATCAGGACTCAGTAGCTGAGTGAATAATGCGATGGCGTTCGAAGCAAACGTTACTGGGTTCGAGTCTCAGAGTGAATATCAACTCTGAGATGCAGTTACATCCAGCTGACGAGTTCCGAATAGGACGAAACGCGCGTTCTGGATTCCACTGCTAGCCACTATCTATCTTTGCTTACTATTCAAAAATGATTTACTGAATAAAGTATCTTTAGTATTAATTTTTATCATTATATGCGAGTGTCATACTTTGTGATTCAAAAAGAATAGAACAAATTTAACTGTGGGCAAATCTCTATGATGGTAAAAAAAATGCAGCATATGGTTATCAAACAGGAAGAAACAAGCGTTGTGCATACCTCTGCTAGCCACTGAGTAAATTCCATAAACAATCGGTCAGGTGTTTGTCTGAAGTTTATCTTTACTCAGTTGAGTTCATTTATATCAGATATGAGACATTTGCCTAAAGATGGCGTTAGAAGTTGGTTACCTAATGATAGCATTTGACTGAAGTTAGATATGTAACCACCACAGAGCTTCTGACTCTCCTCCTTTATCTTTCTTCTGGTGGTTGACTGCGTTATGAAGACCTCCACATATGAGAGGAAGCATGAAATACAATGAACAGATTGGATGCAACTAGACGACTTGGACTTCCCAGACGACTTAGTTCTTCTATCCCATACAAACGAACAAACGCACGTCAAGACAACCAGTATGGCAGAAGCCTCTGTACCAGTAGGCCTCAACATACGACAGGGAAAAGGCAAGATCCTCAAATTCAACACAGAGAACACCAACGCAATCACACTCGAAGGAGAAATTCTGGAACAGGTGGAAACTTTCACGTACCTGGGAAGCATCATCGATATACGAGGAGGATTTGATCCAAACGTAAAAGAAAGCATTGGCAAAGCGAGGATAGCACTCCTACAGTTGAACAACATATCGAACTCAAAACAACTATCTGCAAGTCAAAATCAAAGTCACGGTCTTCAATACGAATGTCAAGACAGTTGTAGTGTAGGGAGCTGAAACTTTGAGAACTACCATAACAATCATCAAGACAGTAAAAGTATTTATAAACAATTGTCTAGACAAGATACTCAATGTCAGTTGGTCGCATACTATCAGCAACAGTCTACTGTGGAAGTGAATAAACCAACTTCAAGCTGAAGAGGAAATTAGGAAGAGAATTTTGGAGCGGATAAGACATGCATCATGAGGCAAGAGCTTACCTGGAATCCTGAAGGAAAGGGGAAAAGAGGAAGAGCAAATACACACTGCGTCGAAAATTAGAAGCAGATATCAAAAGGATGAATAGCAAATGGAAAGAATTTCCCAGGACAGAGTTGGATAGAGAATGCTGATGGGAGACCTATGTCCCTCCAACAGTAATAACAGGCAGATGTAAGTAAATGTCATTTTAATGGTATTAAAGTTAATTATTCACCACGAGATTTGAAGGTCCTATGCTAGATTGTTGGTGAGGTCATCGATGAGTACCACTATGGAGTTCCATACTAGGACTAAACAACTAATTAGTTTTTATTGATTTTAAATAGTTGTCTAACTAGGAACAGTCTGTGATGTAAACTATGAAATTTTCAACTAGTTATGCTCCTACATTTCTCTTCTTTACAAAATATTCCAGATATTTAGATAAGACATATATAGTTTACATAATGTAAGATAACGTTATCAAATTTAATACAAATATTCGTTAATGTAAGAATCAGTGTTGACAGAAATTAGT
>NW_017386101.1:16011-24852 GCF_000237925.1 Schistosoma mansoni | reverse complement strand
TTGAAATTTCATAGTTTACATCACAGACTGTTCCTAGTTAGACAACTATTTAAAATCAATAAAAACTAATTAGTTGTTTAGTCCTAGTATGGAACTCCATAGTGGTACTCATCGATGACCTCACCAACAATCTAGCATAGGACCTTCAAATCTCGTGGTGAATAATTAACTTTAATACCATTAAAATGACATTTACTTACATCTGCCTGTTATTACTGTTGGAGGGACATAGGTCTCCCATCAGTATTCTCTATCCAACTCTGTCCTGGGAAATTCTTTCCATTTGCTATTCATCCTTTTGATATCTGCTTTCAATTCCCAACGTAGTGTGTTCTTCGACTCTCCTCTTTTCCCCTTTCCTTCAGGATTCCAGGTAATTATAATTTGCACAAATAATGTTATCATATCTTGTCCATCAAAGTTTTGAAACATTCTTCATCACAACTAACCGTCAAGACAGATCTATAATTTTTTATGTAATTATTTCTTAAAACTGTCCGTATACCTTATCAGTGAGTATAATAATAGTCATTACAAAAATTCCCATTTTGTAACTGTTCTTCTTTTTTGATTTTATGGTTGAAACTTACTAACCTATTGGTGAATATATAATTAAAGCTTAGGATTAGTATTTTGTTTAAAAAAAAATAGTCTTTATGAGAAGTTTTACCAACATTTTCGAAGGTTGCAAGAATACCTTCTTCTGGCTTCTTTTTCTAACGTAGCATATTTGCAATATTATGTAAGACTTCCAAAGTTAACCATTATATGGTTTTTATAAGCGTTCCCATTGTGTTGTTGTTTTTTGGCCTCGTTTGATAATAAATTTCAGTGCATAAATTAACTTATCTAACATAAAAAAGGAACAAATCGAACGAAGAAATTTCTTTTCAATTAGTTTTTCATCATGGCTCTACACTAATATATATATGATTTACAATAATAATATAGGGCATACAGTTCAGGCCCCCAAATTCCCTGGTACAGCCAAGAGTGTGGAGAGTCCGCTCTCCCTCTCCAAATACTCCCACATAACCACGCGTATACAGTCTCTGCCAGGGAAGTCCTACTCACTGCCTTCTCTTGGCCACGGTGTTGTTTACGAAATTGGGAGAATGAAAAGCGAATGTCCGGCACCTTAACCGGGTTGGTGGACACGGAGAGTTCACCTAGGGTAGTTGGAAAACTCTGATTCCAAACCAATGGTGCACATCGTCTTCAGTATCTTGAAGGAACAAATGGCGTATGAATCAATCGTTGGTCACCGGTTACCATGGGACTACGTCTCCTCACGATGCTCCACTGCCTTGTGGATTGGATCTTTAGGTCAAAGGCTCCAGGTGTGGCCCCCCAAGGAAACCACCTGTTTCGGTTTAGGCACCCGGGCAGTATCACAGCTTTCACACATATTAAATGAGATTTGTGTGGCGCATGTGTATTTGGTGCCCCCTTATACTAATACTCATGTGTTTAAATAAATAAATAGTACAATTCGGCAAGTTCGTCAACGAATAAAAGAACACCATCCGTCATGTTTGAGCAAAGTACAGGTAAAGGCGATTAAGAGTTCTATTCTCGCTCACTTGGTGGACACAGGTCATCAAGTTGAACTGCATAACGCTTCTAAAGTTATCTATCATATTCCATCAATTTTACCGCATGGTTTAAGAGCTCGTCTTTTGCACATAGCTGAAGCCATCGCAATTCATATTCACAAACCGAACCTTTGTATCCAAAAGAAGTTTATACAATCACTCTCGCTAGCTTGGCCATAGATATAGAGGAGTTTGTAGCAGAACTTTGATAAACAATTATCTTATCCCTTCCATTTTTGTATTTTACTTATTCTCTACATTCGTCTCTTGATTCTTACATAACTACTATATTACTGACCATTCATCAAAATATTTTGTTAGTTCTTTCTTCCCTTTTATATATTATGCAACACAGAAACAGCTTGATTTTCGAATAATTACTTTGATTACTACTAATCCTCTTTCTTCCAATTAATTATTGTTATCAGAAGGGATTTGGTGGAGATTTTAGCAATTTTATAGAGTCGAGATCATGTGTCAATTGAAGTTAGATCATCATCGAAAACCTGGAGGCTCTGGAAGGCCAACTCGTCCTATTGTGGGACTCCTCAGCAGTACGCATGCATGATCCCGCCTCGAGAGATTCCAACCCAGGACCTACCAGTCTCACGCCAGTGCACTTAACCAATAGACCACTTAGCCGGAAGGCATCCAGTGGTGTTAATGTCTAACTTCAACCAATCCACGAAATTGAACAACCATTCACTAATGTCTTCAGTGAGTTGATATCTCACAACATACGTGGTTGAACTCCACTGGTTACTGCTTCTCACTAGAACTCCAGGAAATACCTCATATAGCGAGTTACTAGTGAGCACATGATCATTATCAGAAGGGGTTTGGTAGAAAGATTGGCAAGAGTACAAATATTGTCTATTGACTATTGTAAAATGTTTACTGATTCTTTTCTGTTTTTTTTAGCTAAAGCCTAGATTTCAACCATTTTGTTATTATAAAAATGCTGAAGTAGCTAATTCTTATGCAATTGAGTTTTCCTACTCATAATAAGCCTGATTTCTTGAATGATTAACATAAACAGTAAGGTAATACTTATCTTCATTTAGGCTGATAATATGGTACTACATATCTCAGAATAGAAATATAATCCTTCAAATCTAATTTACTTTAATACTCAATTGTTTATACTCCTCATTAATACAATACAGTAATTCGTTTTTCCAAAACAGAATTATCATATGGAGAAATAAAATGTATTCTTTATCTTGAAGGATATGAATCCAATCAATGGATCAATCTATTTCATTACATTACCTAAGGTAATTACAAATTTCAATGAACGATTCAGTACACTTATACCTAATCTTGATTAAATGGTTATAGGGTTTCTATGTGATAATTCATGCAAAGAAACATCTCAGATTTATACTCAATTCTTAAAAGATTATCCCTATTGATTTAGATATATAGACATATAGAAGGATAGGCAAGAATCTTAATGGTAGACAGTAATATATATGAAGGAAAAAAAAAAAAGAAAATTCAAATCTTTTTTTCTAAAATTTTCGACTGACCTAGATAGAAATTCTAGTGAGCTTTGTTACTACTACACAGGATTCCTTTTTGTTGTTGTTGTTGTTGTTGTCGTTGTTGTTGTTGTTTGCTCATACAATCGTTATATCACCTCAGGGTAAAAAAGAAGAAGAAGAAAAGAAAAGAATCAAACTTAATGGAATAAGTGAGAAGTAAGTAGAAAATTGATAAAAAGAAAAGAGGCGAAAATTAACTAATCATAATTTACTTGTAATGATGGAAAATATCAGTAAGGAATAACAAACTGATATATCGGCTATAGACAGGCATATATACATATATGTGTCATCTATTATTTTGTTTGGCAAATCGATTCGACAATGAAAATAAAACGTTAACCTTTGAGGACAATAGTTAAATTTATTCTAAAAAAAGGCATAATATGAGAGATATATATAGATATATGATCAGTATTGTATCTAAGAACAGAAAGCCCTTATTTCTATTGTATGCTTCAGTAAATTATTTTTGATATGAGATTATTTTTAAATTTTGTGAATTTTGTGTAGTAGGTAGGTCCTGGGTTCAAATCTCGCGAGGTGGGATCGTGGATGCGCACTGCTGAGGAGCCTCATAATAGGACGAAACGGCCGTCAAGCAGTGCTTCCAGGTTTTCCATGGTGGTATAGCTTCAATTGACTCATGATTTCAACTCTATAAAATTTTGTGTAGATTAATTTTTACATTATAATATATAGGTGAAAAAGTGAATTACAATATGTAGTTGAGTAGATGAAGAAGTGGAAATGAACACAACTTTTGTAGAAGATAACTCGATCAATATGGCAGTGAATTAGTATTATTACTATTGTAGTGATTCAAAACACGAGTGGGGACAATCGAATGTATTTAAACACAAATTACAAACTATCTTACCAAGATCTGATAATCATACAGCAAACAGTTAATTTGCAAAATAACAATCAATTATCTCAATCTTCACTGTTCCTTCTGTAAATATCAATTCTCCTTCTCTAATTTCATTGTTCATGCATTTTCCTACCAGTTGCGCTTCATTTCAGTTCTTTCCTTATCGATCTTCTGCCAAAATACATTCTATGTCTGACCATCACCATATACTACTTATGAGGATATAAGTACACCACACCATACTATTATTACTATCATTGAATAGTTCAGGATAAGAAGGTGGGAGGTACACTTAGTTCTCATTGAGTATCCTCTCAATGAATGATAAATTATAGCTTCGAAAATGTATATAATATATGGCATCAAATAATATACACGATGATATAATACAGTTTGCCTGAAATCGTCAATCAACGAAACTCTCTAACTCCTAACAGTTAAAGAATAATGGTATTTTATATCTCTCTCCCCTACTACTACTTCAATCGAACGTTATTTTTATAGATCACCTTGAACATCAGTATGTTGATGAATTTCTTCATAGTAGATATATATCTGTTTACATTGGTAACTAAACAAACAAATAAATTTATTTGTTTTATCTTCCAGAGAAGACTAAAATTTCATCTGTCCTACTGTTATTCTTACCAATTGATTTACTCACTTAGAATATTTTCTTTAAGAGTTTGTGGTTTGGGACTCGTCAGCTGGATGTATCTGCATCTCAGAGTTGATGTTCACTCTATGACTCGAACCCAGTAGCATTCGCTTCAAACGCCATCGCGTTATCCACTCGGCCTTGTGAGTCCTGATAGCCACTTGCTTATGCGATGGGATTTATTTAAATCTTAACTATGTTAATTTTAATCGTGCACCTACAATTCAGAGGGGATGTGGCTAGTGAAATACTAACTCAGAGATTACACAGAACAATCTAAAAATCTTTTAATGCAGGTGAACTACGTTTAATGTTGTCTACGCGCTCAATGGTGACAATGAGGCTAAAAGATGAACTACCTAGTATGACAACCTCATTTTGTATTTATCAGTTCGACTGCTCCTGTGGAGCAAGTTATATATTGGTCGAAGTTCTAGGAATTTACGTTTTCATATTCGTGAACACCTCCCAGCGTGGCTAAGCAAAGGTTTGGTAAAGAAAGTAAACAGCTCAATATTGGCTCATTTAGTACAAACTGGACATAGTGCCAGGATAAAGCGATCCTTCTCAATTATTTATAGGGTCAGTAATTTTTTGCCAAAGCTTGTCAGGCTTAAAGTCTTTCAAACGGCTGAGGCAGTAGCCATCAGGATGAAGAAACCTGAGCTATGTGTACAGAATAAATATCTCCTACCCCTGCTCCTCCCTTGGCAAACCACAAAGCCAATTAATCAATAGCAATGTTAGCTATTGGATAACCTAATTTGACTATGTACTTACAACCTTTGGTAGTCAAATGTAATTGTCTATCTTATCTTTATTCACAAATCTTTGTATTATTATTATTGGTTAAATATCATTACTAATCTCCCCTTTACATGATTCATTCACTTCGCATTGATCCCTCCTTATTACGTCTTACCAATTTTTCACACTATTTAGTCTTCCACTCGATCGAATTGTTTACATTGTTTATCTCTTCAGTAGTCTAAATGATCAGGTCCTTTGTATAATTTTAATCATCATAAAAAGGTATTTATAAGAGGTGTTCTATTTAAAAGATATTTTGTATTTTTAGGTCGTTATTAAATTATTGTATGAAATTAATAATAAATTTTAAAACTGGATTTTTTGCTATATGACACTTATCCGTATAATTTTTCACCGTTCTAAAGATATCAAATAATTCAGAAGGGGTTTTGTGGAGATTTCAGTATTTTCATAGTTGAAATCATGAGTCAATTGAAGCTAGACCACCATCGAAAACCTGGAACCACTGGATGGCCGTTTCATCCTATTGTGTGACTCCTCAACAGTGCTCATCCACGATATAATAATGATATGCTCACTAGTGACTGACTTCGAGAGATATTTCCTGGTGTTCTAATGAGAAGCAGTGACCAGTGGAGTTCAACCAGGTCTGTTGTGAGATATCAACTCACTGAAGACGATTGGTGGACGGTTACTCAATATCCAATAATTGTTATTTTGTGTCATATCCAAGATACGACGTCAATCTAATTCAGTAATCAATCTTTTGTGGAACGTAGTGGATGTGCAATTATTAAAAAGTTACCCAATTATCAGCAAAAATGGATAGTGGCTAGCAGTGGAATCCAGGACACGTGTTTGATCCTAAAGAGAACATCAACTCTGAGATGCAGGTACATCCAGCTGACAAGTCCCAAATAGGACGAAACGCGTGTCCTGGATTCCACTGCAAGCCACTATCCATCCTTGCTTATAAAGCTTATGATTTCAGGCAATATCGAGGCAGTCTGCACAGGATGCACATATGCCAACAAAAGACTGATCAATTGCAGTCCTATATAACAATGGGAAGATACAAGTAAACAACAACAAGTGAATATTACCCGATTATCGTTTTTAAAGTTAAGGATTAGTGAAATCAATTTTAAAAAAGGTTTATGATATTGAATAATTTAACAGACGTGAATAAATTTATAATGGATAAAATGGTTTTTCAAAAATCACCATAATTTCGGAGGGTAATCTAATCACTGAACTGAAATATTATAATCACTAGAATAAGAAAGGATATTCGTAACATTTGAAGATATAACCTTATATTTGCCAAAAAGTCAAGTCTATTACTTTTAAACGGTAATGTTCTTGTAAACAAGTGACAGTGTCATTATTTGAAGAGTTTCATAGTTGATGATAAATCTCAGAATACTATGTTTACACACGTTTTAAGTCTATGATTATTAAACAACCTTCTGAGACTTAAAAGTACATCATTTTAAGATATTTTTAATAGTGATGAAATTGAAGTATTTGGAAACTGAGAAACTAACTGAACTATTACCTTACATGGTCGTTATAATATATTCAGTTGTATAAAATGTATCATTATATTAGAACTCAGTGATCTACATATATATTGATCATCAAAAAACGAGAACATCATATGTTCGATTATCTTTGAATTCATGAATGCGTATCACCGTGGAAGTGTTCCATGATATCTGGTTTGCAATAGTTCTCCAACTGAGTTCATTCTATAGCAGAAATAATCTACACACATACTTAATTTATTTTATTATCTATCCAACAAATCAATTATTAAAGTTAATTTGGAAACAAATTGGTGAGACTGTAATCAGTCAGAGAGAAAATACAAAAAACTTGGATTTTGGAGCGAAATTCATTCATCCATTTGGCATAATAACATTTTCAGATTTAAACTGATGTCAGTTCGTGTTGGAAACCTTAAATCTAATTCCCATCCTTAACCATCAACTGTAAATCATAATTCTAATTCTTTATACGGCTTTATAACCTTTATTTAGTTCTACGCAATAGGTGAACACTCTCAAAGTCACTTTAGCATCACACAAAGGTTAACCATAAATAATAGTGTCATCAAAAAATCAATTGCCATTATTTCTCAAGACTTGTAATAGATATTTTGTCAACTTTATTATTAACATACATAAAACATAACTTGCTCCAATAAGTTCACGTTTCACTGTTTTGCTAATTCAACTTAGACATTTTAAATATACTGCCTCTCCTCTCCTCTCCTCTCCTCTCCTCTCTCTCTCTCTCTCTCTCTATATATATATATATATATATATCATCTTACCAAGATACCTAGAAATCTCAACACCAACTAAATCCATAAATGTTGCCAAAGTTTATAATGTCTATTTCTTTTTTTTAAAAAAATTAAACACAATTCAACCTGGTTACAAGCCTTAATTTAATCTATAAGTAACTTATGTTGTTCTAAAATTATCAAGATTATTGAAACAAAAGAAAACTGTTTAAAAAAATTTTCAGTTTGATAACATGTCAAAACAAATTTACATTTATTCATTTAGAAAATGTTTTCCTGTTGTTAAAAAAAAAGAAAAATTTAATAAGCAACGATGGATAGTAGCTAGCAGAGGAATCCAGGACGCGCGTTTCGTCCTATTCGGAACTTGTCAGCTGGATGTACCTGCGTCTCAGTATTGATGTTCACTCAGGCACTTGAACCCAGTACCGTTCGCTTCAAACGTCATCACGTTATCCACTGGGCTACTGAGTCCTGATAGCCACTTGCCTGTGCAATGGAGTGAAGTTTAAATTCATCTTAGTATTGTTTGAGATGTCAATTTGTGATAAGTCAGATCTAATCAACTGCAGAGACACTTATAAAAATAAGACTGCTAATGAAAATTGATATTTTATTTATAACGCATTGAATCTAATAATTTTCATTATTAATGTCCATTACAAATAATGTTATAACCTTATGTCGTTACCAATAACCTTGTAAATATATCGGTGAATAATCTTGAAAAATGGTACTTATCCTGATGACTGCCATCAATTAACCAATATAACCTTACATATGGAAATGCAGAAAATATCTAGAATACCCTAATGAGAATATTGATTGTATACGCCATCATTGAATAGTATATATCTGGTTAATAAAATAAGTTGGTGGGTGCTTTTAAAAGTAAAACATGCCTAATTTCTACATGAATGTTCACATTATACTCTGATATTTGACCTCAAAGCTAACAAAAACACACCCCTTAATAAAGTAATCAAACTAGGAACTAATTATATATGTTAAGATATTTAACACCATGTACCACTCGTTAACATTTGAAAATTGAGACAAACAGTATTTCTCTATTAATTTTAACG
>NW_017386101.1:0-15811 GCF_000237925.1 Schistosoma mansoni | reverse complement strand
TTGAAATCATGAGTCAATTGAAGCTAGGTTCGAATCTCGCGAATGCGGGATCGTGGATGCGCACTGCTGAGGAGTCTCATAATAGGACGAAACGGCCGTCCAGTGCTTCCAGGTTTTCGATAGTGGTCTAGCTTCAATTGACTCATGATTTCAACTGTGAAAATACTAAATTCTCCACAAAACCCCCTCTGATCTATATGTTATTAATTTAATAGTTGAGTTCACTAGATTTTTCATAGTTGTCTAGCTTCAATTGTTTCATGAACTCAACTATTATGTTAGTATAATATCTACAAAAACCAATTCTGATAATAATAATAATAATAATATGCTCACTACTGACTGGCTTCAAGAGGTATATTCTGGAGTTCTAGTGAGAAGTGACCAGTAGAGTTCAACCGGGTTTGTTGTGAGATAGAAACTCATTGAAAACAATAGTGGACGATGGGTCAATTTTGTGGATTGATTGAGGTTAGACGTTAACATCATTGAGTATCGGTTCAACGTTCGCATGCGAGATCGATAGGTTCTGGCTTTGAATCCCAAGGGGCGGGATTGTGGATACACACTGCTGAGCAGTCCCATACTAGGACGCAACGGTCTTCCAGTGCTTTCAGGTTTTCCATGGTTGTTTAGCTCCAATTGACTCATGAATTCAACTACTAAATTACTATAGTATCCACTAAACCCCTATCTGATATATATATTATTAATTAAATGAACAGGAAAATCATGAACTATTAAATTTTAATTACATGATTTAATGTCACTGACTTTTTTAATTTATAGAAAACGACATTTCATTTTATGGCGGCATTATTTTTTCATAGTTGAAAGCGTGAGTCCATTGAAGCTGGACCACCAGAGAAAACCTGGAAGCACTGGACGGCCGTTTCGTCCTATTGTGGGACTTCGTGGATTGGTTCAAGTTAGACATTAACACCGTTGGATGCCGGCTCAGTAGTCTATCGGTTAAGTGCTCGTGCGCGATTCTGATAGGTCCTGGGTTGGAATCTCGCTAGGCGAGGTCGTGGATGCACACTGCTGAGGAGTCCCACAATAGGACAGGTTGGCCGTCCAGTGCTCCCAGGTTATCCATGGTGGTCTAGCTTCAATTGACTAACGCTTTTAACTATTAAAATACTAAATCTCCACAAAAAACCCCTTCTGACATTACTTTTATTATTCCGGTCAAATTATTTGTTATTATTTTGAATAAATATAGCCTAACTGTTATATCAGATTTATTCGATACATTCTCTTTATAATGAACGAACACTAAAGATGCGGGTCAACCAATTTACTATTTAAAACAATATTACAGAATATCTTGGTAAAATATAAAAACCATACAATGAATACTTCATCTGCAAATTTTCATTAATTGTCCTTCAAAATTTCTTTCAATCTCCCTTTCTATTCTCGTCAACTCAATCTTCGTAGCATTCTGCTTCCTGGTTTTCCACTTTCGACCGGTGTTACCTACTACTTATATCGACAGATATAAGTAGCATACACCACATTACCATTGATTATTGTGAATCATGAAAACTATGGCAATAAAATTTACCGAAGCATAAAATAACTGAATTTCACCAATAAAATATCTTTATGGATTTATATTGAACTCATTGAAAATTGAATGGGTGAAGAGTTGATAATTTTACCGTGGCTGTCAGTTATAGTTAAAGTGAAATATTGAATATACATAAACATTTATCTAAGTTTACTGATATATAATTCCTGTCATTGAAATGTTTACGGTTACATTATTGACAATCTAACCATAAAATGATGAACACAAAATGACCGACCATATTATATGAACGCCTATTGTTTTCTACTTTCTATATGTATCATACATAAATTATGCTAAGTAGAATGTAACTAATTTCATTTCCTAAATATTAAAACGACAATCAAAGAAAGACATTCCTCAGTCTTCTTGAAACAGAAAGAAAAGTGACATTTAAAGTGGAAAAGAAGTATACGTGAACAAATTAAATTATTTTGTACAGTGACATAAATGGAACATTTTTTTGACTTTTAGTGATTCTATACAGTTGAGATCATGAATCAATTGAAGCTAGACCACCATGGATAACCTGGGAGCACTGGACGGCCAACCTGTCCTATTGTGGGACTCCTCAGCAGTGTGCATCCACGACCTCGCCTAGCGAGATTCCAACCCAGGACCTATCAGAATCGCGCACGCGCACTTAAGAGATAGAGATCCGAAGTGCGAATCTCGCGAGGCGAGATCGATGATGTGCACTGCTGAGGCAGTCCCATACTAGGACGCAACCAGTCCGTCCAGTGCTTCCAGGTTTTCTCTGGTGGTCCAGCTTCAATGGACTCACGCTTTCAACTATGAAAAAATAATGCCGCCATAAAATGAAATGTCGTTTTCTATAAATTAAAAAAGTCAGTGACATTAAATCATGTAATTAAAATTTAATAGTTCATGATTTTCCTGTTCATTTAATTAATAATATATATATCAGATAGGGGTTTAGTGGATACTATAGTAATTTAGTAGTTGAATTCATGAGTCAATTGGAGCTAAACAACCATGGAAAACCTGAAAGCACTGGAAGACCGTTGCGTCCTAGTATGGGACTGCTCAGCAGTGCACATCAACGATCCCGCCTCGCGAGATTCGAACTCAGGATCTATCACTCTCACGCGAGAGCACGTAACTGATAGACCACTGAGCCAGCATTCAACGGTGTTAATGTGATTTATCAGAAAACGTGATTATGTAACGAGAACAAATACAATTTATTTATTATTCATCTCTGGGAAGAAGTCATAGAACTGTGTTTTATCCTAGTTGCCAATCGTCATCAAGATATTCCTGAAATCTTTAATGAGTTGATGTTCCTTGGAAGGTTCTAACCCAAAATAGCTTATTTTCACAGTTGGATTGTTTGAGCTAAAAGTTGATTTGACTTCTTATGATTAATGTATACCGAAATCTCAACTAATAAGTAATAAGAATCAATTTAACTTTAAAAATGTATCCACCTGGCACAGTGTTACATTTACATTGAACTATAAGTAATTGGTTAACTAAAATCATAGGCATTAAGTTGATGTCGATTTAGTAAAACTGTAATAATATGAATCAATTAATATTTATAATGCTTATAGGTAGTTTCAGTGGTGTTCACTTCTGATCATAAAGAAACATCTACGAAATTCAATAAAATTAGAATTTTACTAGTTAAACTCCAGGCTTACTTACTTATGCCTGTTACCCCTCGTCGAGGAGCATAGGACGCTCACTAGCATTCTCCATCCAACCCTGTCCTAGGCAATCTTTTCCACTTCTTTCCAGTTAACATTCATCCTTTTCATATCTCCTTCTATTTCCCGGCGTAATGTGTTCTTTGGCCTTCCTCTTTTCCGTTTCCCTTCACCATTCCAAGTTAGGGATTGATTCATGATGTAGTGTGGTGATTTCCTCAATGTATTTCCTATCCACTTCCAACGTCTTTTCCTAATTTCCCCTTCAGCTGGAAACTGGTTTGTCCTCCCCCATAAAACGCTGTTGCTGTTAGTATCCGACCACTGAATGTTGAGTATTTTGCGTAAACAACTGTTTATAAACACTTGTACCTTCTTGACGATGGATGTAGTAGTTCTCCACGTTTCAGATCCGTACAGTAAGATTGTCTTGACATTCGTATTGAAGATTTTCACTTTGAAATTAGTTGGGAGTTGTTTTGAGTTCTATATATTCTTCAATTGTAGAACTGTTGCCCTTGCTTTGGTTAGAATATAAATATAGAAAAAGACAACTTTATTTGTAAGTGTTCACTACTTATTGCATCATGTAGCATTCGCCAATTGATTTTACATTGAGTTATAAATAATGAAAGTTCTAGAGCGACCATGTATATAGAAATATTTGCTTTCCAGAAGTCAGATGATAAATTGGTTTCTTTTAGAAGCATCAAAATTTCTCATTCGATCATTTATGTTGATTAATTTGTCAAAACTCATCTAACATAAAGGTCATAGATACGATAATAGATTTATTGTTTATATTCTTAGCATAGTAGGATGGATATTCAACTGAAGTTGTTTTTAACGAAATTATTTCAGATCACCTTTATATTGTTAGCCATATTTTAAAGATCTCAGAGTGGAAGATTTTCCAAATGAATAAAGATCATTGTGGATAATCATATATTTTTGTTAGAGGCAATAGCCATTTTTAGATCATCCGGTTTCCTTATTAATTAAGTTTCCAATTAAACATGTTAAATGATCTTGACTTGTTTAAACCCATAAAAATGGTTTAATATCAAATAGAAGAAAAATGTGTACATTTGTTTCAGCCAAAAACATCCCGCCCCTTCGAATATTCTGTTAATTTCAGTTTATTACATTTCTGATATGGATCTTAGTTCATCGTTCACAGTGTATAGTAAATCATACAAACCTACCAATGATGTACTAATTAAAGAAATGATCTAATGCTAATGTAATCCAGATTTTTATGTTAATAAATAAATAAAAAGAAATCGAATTATCTTTTGACGTGTATTACGTCGTTAAGTATTTTTAAAGTAAATACGTTTGCTACTTAATTTACTATAAAACGGCCCCCAAATGCCCTGGTACGGCTGAGAGATGGGAGAGACCACTCTCCCTCTCAAAATGCTCTCACATGGCCACGCCTATATAGCCTCTACCAGGGAAGTCCTACTCACTGCCTTCTCACAGTGGCATTACTGTTGTTTACGAAATAGAGAGGACGAAAAGCGAATGTCCGGTGCTTTAACCGGGTTGGTGGACACGGAAAGTTCACCTAGGTGAGTTGTAAAACCCTGATTCCAAACCAATGGTGCACATGAGCTCCAGTATCCTGAGGGAAAAAATGGCGTATGAATCAATCGTTGATCACCGGCTTAGATGAGACTGCATCTCCTTACGATACTCCACTGCCTTGTGGATCAGACCTTTAGGTCAAAGGCTCCAGGTGTGGCCCCATAAGAAAACCACCTGTTTCAGTCTGGGCACCCGGGCAGTATCACAGCCCTCGCACAAATCAAATGAGATTTGTGTGTCGTATATTTATCTGGTGCCCCTTTGTACCAATATTTATGTTTAAATAAATAAATAAACTATAAAACAAGATGATAAACACTGATACTTTGATTTGAAAACATTAGATACTTTGACTAAGCAATAAACTTAACAACGTGCTATTTATAACGTGAGTTTAGTTTGGTATCTTTCAATTTTAATGGAATTTATATTCAAACTTTTGCATATTGTGATAAACGGTTAAGTATTAAAGTTATTCTCTCTTCTTGCCTGACGAAAGAAATTTATACATGTATTACCTTTATGTTATAACGCGTACATGCGTACGTGCCCTGTTTAATATATGACGTGATGATTCCCGCCAATTAGAGAGGAGTGAATTATCGATCAGAGCAATGATACACGAAAACCTTATGAGCAGTCTTGAGTTACTTATCAGTCCTGTTTTCTGCCTAATCCAGCCAGTTAAATCCAGAATACCAATAACAGCCTCGACAATATATGAATCATTATTCACAAACATACTGGGTTTATATACCAAACAAACTGACCACATCGTACCATATGGTAAAATAGAACATGACATTTGTACAAGATCTGGTCAAATGTGGCTGTGAATAGGGGGAACAGTAATCAATGGACTAGGGATAACTCAACAATGGTAAATCGTATAATAATAGTCTGTAGGTCAAAATAAAGCTAATGATAAGAGGAACACGAATACGATTAGGTTAGTTACTTAACAACTATACAATAGGAAATATACATATCACATTGGTCCATAAGTAGTTCTCAAAGTTACCATTCTTAATTCTTCACGGGATATAACATTTTACAAACAAATGGTTACAATTAATGAGTAGTTTATTCTACAGATTGTAATTTAAGTATAGTAGCAAATAGTAACATGTGATCATTCTCTGTACATTTCAAAGCCTCAGTTATTTCAATAACGCTTTAGATAGTTAAGTTTGATCAACTTATCCGTGCCATAATCTCATGAGAAGTAAGCTTTAAAGTAGATATATCATTTACTACCTAAATTTTTTGGAACTTCCAGTAATGAAAAATTAGTGTTTGAATTACACAATCTTACATCTATGAATAGAGATGCTGTTTGTATATTGGCGACGTATTTATTCAGTTCATAAATATAAAAAGGGATAGTCTTTTTTTTATTTTTTTAAATGATAAAGCCATGAAATAGGAAGCGTTAAATTGTTTTAACTTTATAACTAAGGTATCACAATGATCGTTTATAGTATAGTTTTACTAAATTATTTTTAAATATTGTTTCAAGATTTTAAATTCTGTAGTAATGGTTAAAGTAAATTGAACATATTGCATATAATCTAAGGATCAAAATTTCAAATAACTCTGTTTATAAGATTGTTTACTTACTTACTTACGCCTGCTACTCCCAATCGAGCATAGTACGCTGACCAGCATTCTATAACACACTCTGTCCTGGCTGCGCCTTCCTTTCTAGTTCCATCCAATTCTTGTTCATTCTTCTCATGTCTATCTCTATTTCTCAGAGTAATGTATTCTTTGGTCTTCCTCTTCTCCTTTGGCCTTCAGGACTCCAAGTGAGGGCTCGCCTTGTGACGCAGTTTGGTGATTTCCTCAATGTATGTCCTATCCACTTCCAGCATTTCTTCCTGATTTCTTCCTCCACTGGATGAAATCTGGTTTGTTCTCTCCCACAGTAGAATTTTGCCAATAGTGTCTGGCCAACGGATCTGAAGTATTTTGCGTAGACAACTGTTAATAAACACCTGGATCTTCTGGATGATGGCTATCTTAGTTCTCCAGGTTTCCGCCCCATACAGTAGAACTGTCTTGGCATTTGTATCGAAAATTCTGATCTTGGTGTTGGTTGACAGACAGTTGTTTTTAGTTCCAGATGTTGTTTAGTTGTAAATATGCTTCTCTTGCTTCGCCGATCCGCGCCCTCACATCTATATCAGATCCACCGTGTACATCAGTGATGCTGCTCAAATATGTAAAGGTTTCCACATCCTCCAATGCTTCTCCGTCCTATGTAATTCGATTAGTTGATGCTGTATTATATAGGAGAGTTTTGCTTTTTCCTTTGTTTATATTGATACCTACTGCTGCTGAGGCTACTGCTACACTGGTCGTCTTCTCCTGCATTTGAAGATAATGCTGAGGGTTGTGAAAATCCTAATTTTCAGCCACTGAAGCTCTAACAAACCTAATTTATTATTAAAGCGTACCTAATCCATTAATAATCTCCTGAACATACTATTTTGGATTGCATTACTTAGCAAACCGAGGAATAACAACGTCAACTATTGAATTCAGATAAAGTAATCTTACGTTTTCATTCAGATTATCAGATCTGAAAAACATAGTTTTTATTACATACATCCAGCTGACGAGTCCCAAATAGGACGAAACGCACATCTTGGACTCCACTGCTAGCCACTATCCATTTAGGTTTCCGCCCTATACAGTAGAACTGTCTTGACATTTGTATTGAAAATTCTGATCTTGGTGTTGGTTGACAGACAGTTGTTTTTAGTTCCAGATGTTGTTTAGTTATAAATATGCTTCTCTTGCTTTGCCGATCCGCGCCCTCACATCTGCATCCGGTTTATTTTATTGAATCATTTAGTTTACAACATATGGTAAAATAATTAGGACTAACGATTTGATCAGAAGAAAAACCTGAGTAAAAATAAACTTGTAGAACTAGAAAATGCATTAGTTATAAGTTGTTTTCCATTTAAACAAAGTCCATTGATGATTATATTATCAAAAATGAATTCCATATCCAGAAACAAAAATTATCTGTCTGAAACTTTACCTTATCAATAATTAGATATTTTTTCAATTTGATAGGAATCATAAATTATGAATTTATTAACTATTACAGATATTTAAATCAGAATATAGTTTGTTACTTCGGATCCGTTGACCAGACACTATCAATAACATTCTACTGTGGAAGAGAACAAACCAGATTCCATCCAACGAAGGAACAAATCAGGAAGAAGCGCTTGAAGTGGATAGGACACACATTGAGGAAATCACCCAACTGCATCACAAGACAAGCCCTCACATGGAATCCTGTTGGCCAAAGGAGAAGAGGTAGACTAAATAACACATTACTTCGAGAAATGGAGACAGATATGCGAAGAATGAACAAAAATTGGATAGAATTAGAAAGGAAGGCACAGCCAGGACAGAGTGGTTTGGAGAATGCTGGTCAGCGTACTATGCTCGATTAGGAGTAACAGGCGTAAGTAAGTAATTTAATATTTTGTGGAAATTAAAAACTTAAAATTAACCTTTAACTCATCCAATATATACTATTGACAATAGGTATAAGTAATATTAAAATTGATCAATTAACTAAAGGGATTAAAACATTAAATTAAGAAGATGGATTACATGAAAATATTTTACTGATAGGGAAAGATGAAACATTCATATAAGACAATTAATCAAACAATATACACCTATATGTATTTGTATGAAATATTAGACAACATTAAACACCCTGTTGTTTCCCTTTTCTTTATTCTTTACACTCTTTATTTTCGTGTGTAATTCTATTTTTTTGGATAATTCTAGTACAATACCATTGATTGTAACTATTACTAATGGAAACAATGATTTTCAATTCACAATTTACCCCTTACTGTTTATGACTTAAAATGAATGATCATTATATTAATGAATATAAATATCACATAGTGATCATTATATATTCGAATGGAATAATTATTCATTAAGATACAATGTATAGCTTTTTATGTATCTATTGTATAATTATTATAAAACATAGTTTGAACAGCTATAAGCAAAAATGGATAGTGGCTAGCAGTGGAGTCCAAGATGTGCGTTTCGTCCTATTTGGGACTCGTCAGCTGGATGTATGTAATAAAAACTATGTTTTTCAGATCTGATAATCTGAATGAAAACGTAAGATTACTTTATCTGAATTCAATAGTTGACGTTGTTATTCCTCGGTTTGCTAAGTAATGCAATCCAAAATAGTATGTTCAGGAGATTATTAATGGATTAGGTACGCTTTAATAATAAATTAGGTTTGTTAGAGCTTCAGTGGCTGAAAATTAGGATTTTCACAACCCTCAGCATTATCTTCAAATGCAGGAGAAGACGACCAGTGTAGCAGTAGCCTCAGCAGCAGTAGGTATCAATATAAACAAAGGAAAAAGCAAGACTCTCCTATATAATACAGCATCAACTAATCGAATTACATAGGACGGAGAAGCATTGGAGGATGTGGAAACCTTTACATATTTGAGCAGCATCACTGATGTACACGGTGGATCTGGTACAGATGTGAGGGCGCGGATCGGCGAAGCAAGAGAAGCATATTTACAACTAAACAACATCTGGAACTAAAAACAACTGTCTGTCAACCAACACCAAGATCAGAATTTTCGATACAAATGCCAAGACAGTTCTACTGTATGGGGCGGAAACCTGGAGAACTAAGATAGCCATCATCCAGAAGATCCAGGTGTTTATTAACAGTTGTCTACGCAAAATACTTCAGATCCGTTGGCCAGACACTATTGGCAAAATTCTACTGTGGGAGAGAACAAACCAGATTTCATCCAGTGGAGGAAGAAATCAGGAAGAAATGCTGGAAGTGGATAGGACATACATTGAGGAAATCACCAAACTGCGTCACAAGGCGAGCCCTCACTTGGAGTCCTGAAGGCCAAAGGAGAAGAGGAAGACCAAAGAATACATTACTCTGAGAAATAGAGATAGACATGAGAAGAATGAACAAGAATTGGATGGAACTAGAAAGGAAGGCGCAGCCAGGACAGAGTGTGTTATAGAATGCTGGTCAGCGTACTATGCTCCATCAGGAGTAACAAACGTAAGTGAGTAAGCATTATCTAATCGTTACACAATATTGCAATATAACTGAAGTTGAAAATACGAAAACTGAGGGCTTGCAACCTCACTGTTCAGATATATCATATTTCTTATCAAAACCAGTTTTCAATGATAAAATATCAGAAGTTAAAAACAAGTGAGTATGAAGATTTACTGAAAATAATAAAATAAAATTTTACTATTATGATAATGATGCTTATTAACAACATGACGAAAAAACAGTACAATAGTTAGATTTGATTGAAAGCGTTTCCTCAATACAATTCATGTCAGTAATTTGCATTACAATAAACAATATCATACATTTCTACACACTATTCATTTGGTCTTCTGTATGTTTTCATTCATTGGCATTGACTGAATCAAATCAAAATCACCCATCTGAGCTACAAATCTTCTCAACTATCTGAAAATCAAAATCTTTTATTTTTTTGTTGTTGATTATATTGTTCGAATAAACAAGAATATGAAAGGAAACTAATCATAATTCTGATTAGAAACACATCTATGAAACTATCATAATATATTTCATTCTCTTATTCCAATTGAAGTTAATATAAACATTCAAATGATGATCTGTTAAATTCAAAATAGTTTAGTGTTGTAAATATATTATTAATCATAATTAATGAAATTGTTAGTTTATTAGCTTGCTTTTATATAGAATATAGTCGTGGCCAGTGGAATTCGATTCACGTTGAATAGAGACAGGTATGTATCTCAGACAGCGGATGAGTGGTTGCACAAGATCATGGATCAATTGTAGTCAAACATTAACATCATTAGATACCGGTTGAATGGTCTAAAGGTTAAGCGTTCGAGCGCCAGATCATAGGTCCTAAGTCTGAATCCCGTGTGCGGGATCGTGGATGCACACTGATGAGGAGTCCTATACTAGGACGTAACGGTTGTTCAGTGCTTTCAGGTTTTCATTGGTGACCTAGCTTAGATCGACTCATGAATTCAACTACTGATATTATATCACACACGTTTCTATTAAAATAAACTTTGAAAATTTTAGCAATGCTAATTATTCCGTTTAAAGCATAAAATACGTGTAAACCACTATTTTTAATTTCAAAAGAAATGCATATTTTCCAATGAATCACTGGATCTCATAAATGATTCTTTAATACATTGAGGTACGTTTTTGAAACTTTACATTTACGTATATTTTGGTGAGTAAATACTCAGGTGAGATGACCAATTTATTGTTTAGTGCAAAAATTACAAATTTTCTTCTTAAACTATGAAAACCAAGCATTAAATAGGTTGTTTGAACATCTTCTTTCAGTTGTCTTTTACATGCTTTATAATCCTTTCAACTCTGTTGTTACGATGGTGACAATCGGCTTCCCTTTCTGCTCTCTTCAACTGAATCTTCTCAATCTTCTGTTGGCATACATCCCACTTCTGATTAGTGTTACATACTACTTATATCTGTAAACATAATTAGCATCCACCACAATATGCTAGTTTTATATCAATCCATTCTAAATTGTAAGTTGAGAAGAAAAACGATTAGAGATGTTATCATTCATCAAACCTGGTGGCAGTATGAAAAATAAGTTCTTGATTTAACAAGTTTTTTAGCACATATTATCTCTGTCCTTTTTGTAAATTAATTAAATGTTAACTATAAGAAATAAATAAGGAAAAATACTCAGTTAAGTCATATAAATTTTAATATTGTTTTATCAACTGATGATTCATTCTAAGTTATCACAAACTAACAACATCTGAAGTATAACACTCATAATGGATATCTAGTTCTTCATTGTTTTCAAATTCTAATTTATCCCGAAACCTTCCACAAGTAAAACAAATAGTCACCAATGATGATGAACGATGTTACTGATTCATAGTAAATTCATTCGGAGTGAAGAAACTACAAATTTTCAATTTTCAAACAATATCTTGCTTCCAAAATTATATACAAACTGAATATGTGATGATATGTGAAATATTGAATAAGATGCTTGAATTGCAATACTTTCATATGTTCATCGTTTATTTTACTGATATTTCCAGTAAGGACCGGAATCAGATAAGGCTGTCCACTCTCCCCCTTCCTCTTTCTTCTAGTGATTGACTGGATTATGAAGACTGCGACATCTGAAGGGAAATACGGAATACAATGGACATCTCAGAACCAATTAGATGATTTGGACTTCGCAGATGACCTAGCCCTCCTATCTCATTCACACGAACGATACAGACGAAGACAGAAAATGTAACAGCAGCCTCTGCATCAATAGACCTCAACATACACAAAGGAAAAAGCAAGATTTTCTAATACAACACGGAGAACACCAACCCAATCACACTTGATGGCGAAACTCTGGAAGAGGTTGAAACATTCACGTACCTGTGAAGCACCATTGATGAACAAGAAGGATCTGATGCAGATGTAAAGGCAAGGATTGGCAAATCAAGGACTTCATTTATACAATACAATATGTAATCAACTAGTGAACCCATTGTTCAAAATTTTGTAAAAATTTTTAAAATGATCATAAACTTTCAATCATCATTTATTTTCTATTTGTCTTTTATAACTAACAGTAATCATCTTGCAACAATAAAAGATAACTGTTTACCTAAATAGATAAAGTAGAAATTTCATTAAAGAAGCCTTAATTATAACTAATTAATTTAAGTGTTTTTTAAACCAAGCACTTCAGTCCTGATACTTTATACTTGTTCAACTGAATGATTTACCATGGGTCATATTGTGTTGATAACTTGTTTCAACCGCGTCTGTTGTGAGGCAATAACCCAGTGAAGACAATGGCGCAATAAAGTGGATTGGTTGAAGTTAAATATTAACACCGTTGGATACCGACTCAGTGGTCTAAAGTTCAGGCGTTCTCACGCCAAATCGAGGGTTCTGAGTCCTAATCTCGTGTGCAGGATCGTGGATACCCACTGCTGTGGATTCCCATACTAAGACGTAACGACCGTCCAGTGCTTTCAGGTTTTCAGTGGTTGTCTGACTTCAACTGATTTATTAATTCAACTACTAAAAGTTATTAGTTCAAACTGGTAACATTTGACAAAATTAAGGTGATCTGATGCTTATAAACAATGTTCTGTAAGCACAGGTAATTCTTCAACCTCTAACAAAGAAAAACTATTCACCGATTTCTAAATAAATATTTAACTGCCGCTCCTAGATTCAGTTATGTAATCAATTATAATGCATTTATTGTTAATAATTTTATCAGAAGGAGTTTTGTGGATAATATAGTAATTTTAATAGTTGAGATCATTAATAAATTGTAGCTAGATCACCATGAAAAATCTGGAAGCACTGCTTGACGGCCACTTCGTCCTATCATGGGACTCATCAGCGGTTCGCATCCACAATCCGGTCTCGCACGATTCCAACCCAGAACCTATCAGTCTCGCGCGTGAGAACTTAACCACTAGACCACTATGCCGGCATCCAACGGTGTTAATATCTAACTTCAACCGACCCACAAAATTGAGCGACACATCAACCAATGTCTTCAGTGAGTTACTATCTCACATAGACCTGGTTGAACTCCACTGGTCACTGATTCTCACTAGAACTCTAGGAAATACCTCTTGAAGCCTGTCAGTAGTGAGACAAAAACATCAAGTAAACCAAGCGTGTATAGTTCCAATATTTCTCCAGTATCAATAATAATGATAATAACCACAATAATTGTAATCAGTATTGGAAAAAAAACATTCTCAGTTCTATGTTTTGTGACAAAATCTTTTGTTTAACTAATAGAAAAGTAATTTTTTCGTCTGACATATAAAAAGAAATCCCTGACTGATAGAAACTGCAAATAAAACATTAAGCCTAATATTTATTAAAATAGAATAAAAAGATGTAAATGGATAACTTAGGTTTATATTATATAAGATGATAAAAACATTTGTACATTTTTCTAATATGAACAGATGTGATTTCTATAATTAATGTCTCAGATGATATTTACTCTTGTATTTACTACTTATTATGATTATCAGAAGGGAGTTTTGTGGAGATTCTAGTAATTTTATATAGTTGAAATCATGAGTGGCTAGGCGGGATCGTGGATGAGCACTGCTGAGGAGTCCCATAATAGGACGAAACGGCCGTCCAGTACTTCCAGGTTTTCGATGGTGGTCTAGCTTCAATTGACTCATGATTTCAACGATATAAATTTATTATAATTGTATATAATTGTTAATCATACATTCAAAACAAGGAAATGTACATTTTATTAAATGATGAACATATTTATAAATGAAAGCGAATAAAATATGTCGCTCAATTTCGTGGATCGGTTGAAGTAAGACATTAACACCTTTGGATGTCGGCTCAGTGGTCTAGAGTTTAAGCGCTGGATCGCGAAACCGATTAGTCCTGGGCTCGAATCTAGCGGGACAGTATCATGGATGCGTACTGCTGAGAACTCCCGTAATTGAACGAAACGGCCATCCAGTGCTTCCAGGATTTCCATGGTGGTCTAGCTTCAATGGACTCATGATCTCAACTATTAAAATTACTATAATATCCACAAAACCCCTTCTGATAATAAAATGTTTGTTTTCACAGTATTTTATTTTTATTGTTTTATAAGTAGTATTATTAAAAGATGTAATTTTTATGATTTACTTTATATGTTTACATCATGAACTGACATTTGTTAAACAACCAATACGAATCAGAATTCACTAGACAGTTATTCAGTTTTAATCTGAGACTTCTTAGAAATTCACATCCACAAATTCACCGTGGATTGAACCGGTAGTGTTTCAAAATAGTCAGCAAAATTTGAAATGTTCATGGAAATGAATCTAGCCGTAGGTTACTATCACCACCATCATATTAGTCCATAAATAGTCCTCAAAGTTACCATTCATAATGCTCCACGAGATATAACACAACGTGTTACATCCGAACATGAAATAAATGAATGGAAACTGCTAGGCATTATTTACAGACTTTTATTACATACATTTCCTATTGTATAACTTTTAACTGTATTATATATGAATTCATATTCCTTTTATCATAAACTTTTATTTGACGTAGTGGTTATTATTATGCGATTAACTATTCTTAAGTTATTTCCAATTCATTAGTTACAGCCTCTCAAAATCACAGCCACTGTTGGACTGATCTTGTATAATTGCTTTTTTTATTTTATACAGTGATGCTGTCTAGTTTGCTTGTAAATGAACCAAGTATGTCTGCAATAAACGACTCATACAATGGAAGTCAAGGTTGTGTTGTAGACTCAAACGGACAGGGCTAGGCAAGAAGAACTAAAATAAGGACTCAGAATTGACTCTAGACTACATGTGCTGGCGACGCATCATTCGTTTGGTACAGTGCCAAGGTCATATAAGTCGGTGTTCTGATTGGCAATTTAGTCACATGATAATTAACAGGGCAAAAGTTATAATTCAATGTTATTTTTATTTCACCAATCGAGTGCTGAAGATATATTATCACTAGTGTAGTTAAACATACCATAAATAATATACATCACAAAATGTTGCTTTCTACAAATAGTTTATTTATACAAGTCACTGTGTATAGTCAATATCTAGAGCTCAACAAATGAAACTCATTCATTTCGCTTTATATCGTTATTTGGTTTGTTTATTTTTTCTTGATTGTACAAATAATTTATACTTATTTGTTATAAATGTATCATTTATAATAATTAATTTAAACAATTCATCTAAGTTTGAATTCACTTAGTATTGTTTGTTTGGATCTTCCCATCGATGTGTTTAGGACTGCAACTAGTCAGTCTCTAATTGGCATATGTGCATACTGTGCGTATTGCCTCGATATACCTTAATTCACAAGCAT
>NW_017386102.1:253429-254324 GCF_000237925.1 Schistosoma mansoni | reverse complement strand
TAAATAGGAATAATATATTTGTAAAATCTCGGCGAATGAATTTGAAGTAAACCCAACGTTTCGCCTGGCTTTTTTAAGGAAATATCCTTGAAAAAGCTTGGACCAGATTGCCAGGTGAAACGTTGGATTTTCTTCGAATTCATTCACTGAGATTTTACAAATATATTATTCCTATTTAATGTCTTACATCAACTCGGCGCTCAAATACTGTGGAACTATTAGCTCTTATTTAGACGAAAGTTCTTATATACTCGTACCAATTATATAACAAATAAACGTAATCTATTTTTAGATACATTTTCTTTAATGTAAATGAATTCAATCACTTAGTTTTGTTACATTTTCAGTAATTTGATTGAAATTGTTTTAAGAAATGTCTCAATTTTGTTTTATTCAGTTATATGAAAGTATTCAATAAAAGTTATGAAATTTAAGTAGATTGTAACAGTAGTGATTATATATTTTATAAAATGTTACATTAAAATGTCTATTTTTGGTTGAAAATGTTTTATCAGAAGGGGGTGCTATGGAGATTTTAGTAATTTTATGGTTGAAATTATGAGTCAATTGAAGCTAGACCACTATAGAAAACCTGGAGGAACTGGACGGCTCAGTGGTCTAGAGGTTATGCGTTCGAGTGCGAGACTGCTAGGTCCTGAGTTCGAATCTCGCAAGGCGGGATCGTAAATGCGCACTGCTGAGGAGTCCCAAAATAGAACGAAACGCCCATCTAGTGCTTCCAAGGTCTCCATAGTGGTCTAGCTTCAATTGACTCATGATTTCAACCATGAAATATTTTTGTTTTTTTCAAAAAATTATTTCGTAAAAAAAGGATTTATTTGATTGAAACATAATAATAATAGGAAAGTTGATTAGATAATTACCTAGTGGTTTC
>NW_017386102.1:98231-253200 GCF_000237925.1 Schistosoma mansoni | reverse complement strand
AAATTGTAAATTGTTATGTAATAATAAACATGGTAAGTGTTATCGTATATCAACAAAATAATTTTTTACTTTCGCCTGTTACCCCTCCTGGAGGAACATAGGCCGCACACCAGCATTCTCCATCCAACTCTGTCCTGGACAATCCTTTCGAGTTCTTTCCAGTTGTTATTCATCCTTTTCATATCTACTTCTATTTCCCGGCCTAATGTGTTCTTCAGTCTTCCTCTTTTATGGTGCCATAAAGGATTCCAAGTTAGGGCTTGCGTCGTGATGCAGTTTGGTGATTTCCTCAATGTATGTCTTACCCACTTTCAACGTCTTTTCCTAATTTCCTCTTCCGCTGGAAGCTGGTTTGTTCTCTCCCACAAAAAGCTGTTGCTGATAGTATCCGGTCAGTGAATGTTGAGTATTTTGCCTAAACAACTGTGTATGAGTACTCGTACCTCCTTGACGATGGTTGTAGTAGTTCTCCACCTTTCAGCTCCATACAGTAGGACTGTCTTGACGTTCGTATTGAAGATTGTGACTTTGATATTACTTGACATTTGTTTTGAGTTCTAAATGTTCTTCAACTGTAGGAATGTGGTTCTTGCTTTGCCACTGCTTGCCTTTGCATCTGCTAATCAACAAAATATATTTAAAGTGGTTATTTATGAAACTTGTTAACTTATTCAGAATATATTTTATAGTTGAATACTTAAAATATGATTAGAATTATTTTTGAAGAAAGGTTTTTTTTCTGTTTATCCACTTGAGTATATATAATATGATCAATTGTAAAAGTAACATGTAGATAATGCGTAACAATTATCAGTCACATGTTGAGTACTAATTCATAAGATTAATATTGTTTTACAGATTGAACTGTATTCGTAATTCATAAAGATTCCTTTGGAAACTAGGGAAAAGTTTAAAATTGTGTGCTTATCAACAAAAACAATCTGCATTATATAGACAGTTAATAGTTTGTTTTATTCTTCTCAATAATCAAAATGAGACTTGACAATTCAACGCCAAGTAATATGCTTCAATATTTTATTTAGTTTGAAACTATGACAAGTGAAATGCTGTTAAAAGCAACAAAAAAAAACAAATGTGAAGGATAGTTCATTGTCTCATGAATGAATCTAGACATTCTAGTTGAAAAAGTGTAAATGCATTACCGTAGTAAATGGTAATTTCAATCTATTGCTATTAACTTCAATGGTTAGTAACATCTAGTTCATAGAATATTTCATTATAACTTCAATTTATCAGTAAAAGGGAAAGTATTTTAATCTGTACCATTGTTCTATATCTATTTGTCAAAGATGATTGGATGATATTTAGATGGCTGTATGATTTTTTCAAAATTATAATCAGTTTTATTTTGAGTTCTTCTGTCTCAAAACACCAATTTATCGTACCTATACACTAATCAATAATGACAATAGTATCATATAGAATCAATTAGAGTATCAACTGAAGAAATAAAAAAATATTCTAGATCATTGAACAACTATACGTTTATGATTTGAAACTTCAAGTAAATAAATAAAGGTTTGTTGATTACTTTCTGATTTTTAAAGATTCAATAGCTAAAGTTAGCGATTCAAGTCATCTTCACAAAATATTTCTGATAAATAACATATGGTTTGATATTTTGAAATATTAGTCTTTTATTTAATCAGAAAGTGGTTTTGTGAATATTATTGTAATTTAATTGTTGAATTCATGAGTCAGTTGAAGTTAGATCACCATGGAAATCAGCGATCTAGTACTTCCAGGTCATCAAACAAAATGTGGACTCAGTAGCTATATGGATAACACGATGGCGTTTGAAGCGCTGGGTTCGAGTCCCAGAGTGAACATCAACTCTGAGATGCAGGTACATCCAGCTGACAAGTCCTAAATAGGACGAAACGCGCGTCCTGGATTCCACTGCTAGCCACTATCAATCTTTGATTATAATGTTCTAAGAATCGATGAAAAAACGGATTTCATAAAATAGTTGTGTGGTTAAATTCAATGAAAAATATTTTACATCTACTGTTAACGAAAAGAAACATAAAAAGATGTTCATCAGTAAGGTGAAAGCATGGTTTATTAAAATACATTTGACTATGGAATGTTTTATAATGGAAAAATAAATTTTGTTTTAAACCCCAGTTGATATAATACAAACGAAAGCACCTGTTCTATTTATTTAATTTATTGTTTATTCGTTTGATGTTTTTGGTCAACAAAATATCAGCAATGGAATTCGTTAGCGTTTAAAAAAAAATCAACTAAGTAGACATAGTTAATGATAGAAAACCGATATAACAGATAATTTCATGTTTCTCTTTGTTCTTAAAGTATTGCCTTAACAAAAAACAATGATTAAGAAATTATGGGATCAGGAGGTATATTCCGGCTATCTAACCAGTTCCTGTAATCGAGTAACGTTTCTGGGCCGGGATCATGTTGAATTTACTATATATATATGTCAGACTATAAAATCGAATTTATTGGAGAACTCTGAAATTCAAGTTCATTTAGTGTTTTAATTATACTGAGGAGTCTTATGCATAATTTTAAAAAATGACGTCATTAGCTACATGTTTAGCACCATTCGACTGAAATGGTGAATATAAGCGTTTTGTTTTGAATAATATCAGCTCAAGGCAGTTAAAAGCAAGTAATAGGTAATGAAGTATACAATGTAGGCTGATAAATGTATGGGTACTTCGAAATTGTAACAAAATGTTACAAAATTGTTACACACAGAATGACCAGAAGTAGTTCAAGGTACAGTGGTAAGATATGTGGAAATTTTTTGGGATAATTTAGATTGTACTTTCAGTCGCCTTGATAATCTAACCAGTAGATAATATTACTTACTTACTTAAGCCTGTTACCCCTCGTGGGGAAGCATAGACCGCCCACCAGCACTCTCCTTCCAACCCTGTCCTAAACAATCCTTTCCAATTGTTTTCAGTTGTTATTCTTCTTTTTGATGTAGATAATATATCACACATAAATACATATCATTCTTAATATATGCAATAAACACTGCCAACCTGATAATGTTTGAACATTTGCTCAACCACTTAAATAATAACAAATTATTTCTGGAAGTTAAATGAAAAACTTTATCCTTTTTCATTTAAACAACAACAGAGTTTACTAACCTCTGATAATTTGAAACAGTTAAAATATGTAAAAGTAGTAATGACTGTTAACTTAAGTAGGGTGACCTTGGTACCTAATTTGGGGTTTATTTTGGTCAGTAATTGATTTCATCATACGAACAAGAACAAGAAAACTAGGTTGTTAAGCAGTTGGTTTAGATGATGTAAGTATACGCATATGTATTCTCTGTAGTTCATTAGAATATTTAACTGTGAATATTTTAGTATTTTCATATTCATTATATATAGGGCTGTAAAACATTTCAGCAAACAAACCAACATTTCATGCAAGTTTGTTAAAGAGGCCGTAAATTTTACATTATAAAAAATCAAACTATAAAGTCGGAATCGTTTACTGTCACGATAACAGTTGAAACTATATTCTAACCATTGAAACGTTACCTTAGTAATAACAGATTGATCGAAATTGTATTATTTCTTTAAATGTAGTTCTTTTTTAATTCAGTACATATCAATTTACTATAGTTTTTAATGACTCAATGTAATTTTTAAATATACAATTAATTGATTACTGGGTGGTGATCAATGTCGTGTAAGTCAGGTCCTTATTAATGCAGATTGGATCCTATCGACTGATTCGCAATGTAGCCACTAGTCCAGATGACTCGACATTGAGTGAACTATGTTGAGATAAAATAGTAGTTGAAGGTAGTCAACAGGAAACCTTGTTGAAATTTCTAAATATATATTTTTATCTTATATAGTTGAGATCATGAGTCAATTTAAGCTAGACCACCATCGAAAACTCGGAAGGCACTGGACGGCCGTTTCGTCCCATTGCGAGACTCGCCAGCAATGCGCATCCACGATCCCGCTTCGCGAGATTCGAACTCAGGACCTATCAGTCTCGCGCGGGATCGTGGATGCGCACTTCTGAGGTGTCTCACAATAGAACGAAACGGCCGTCCAGTGCTTCTAGGTTTTCCATGGTGGTTTAACTTCAATTGACTCATGATTTCAGTTATATAAAATTACTAATATCTCTACAAAACTCCCTTCTGATATATTTAATCTATTAATAGTCGTTTAAAATACTAACATTTAAGAGTAAGGCAATACAGTTTGATTGTTAAAAAAGGGTGAAAAGTACATTTTTATTTTTTAACAAACAAGAAAGAAATTTTTAACTGTCTACTTTAATAAACTTCGTTTGTTCTTTATCATTTAATCTAATATATATAATATTATAACTATTTTAAAAATAATGATGTAGCCAGTTTAGTAAGGATTCAAATCATTAATCACTTCTTGATACTTAACACTTACATTGTATTATGTTTAAAAATAAAATTGGAATCTTGTTCTTATTCAAATGTATGTTTTATGTAAAATGTAATGATGAAAAAAAAGGAAGAAAACATTAGACATTAATAAATAGTCTAAATAATAATAAATGAAATGGGATGACATCGTCTTTTGAATTAAAGGGCTAAAATTACATCCTGTAAATCGTATTTTACTATATATTGTTCCGTTTTTCTTTTTGTTTTTCTTTTTCTTCTCCAATAAAATCTGCCTTTAATTTCTCATTTATCATTTATTAAGGATAGTTGTAGGAAAAATGAAATTTTTTTGTTTCTGTCTCTTATGTTGAAAAATTTGATTTTCTTTGTTTTTTCTGTGTTCTGTAATAGATAATTAAAATGTGAGATTCTGAGCAAAGATGGATAGTAACTAACAGTGGAATTCAGGAAGCGAGTTTCTACTTCATCTTTGTTTAGAATACTTGTGAATTAAGGCTATATGGAGGCAATATGCATAGTATGTACATATATCCATAAGAGACTGATCAATTATAGTCCTAAACATGAATGAGAAGATTCAAGTAAACAATAGCAAGTGAATTTAGAATATGAGATTGTTTGGCTGAAAAAGATACTAAACAACCATATTCATTGTGAAATATAAATTAATCTCTACTGGTTGATATAAAAGTATAATAATGTTGTATAAGATCATTAGTAAAGTAATGAACATAAGCACCTATTTGGATCAAGTTTACTTAAAACTTTATATGTTTATGGAGATTTTTTAAAATAGAAAGTTAAAGAATTTTTTTAATCCAGGCAATTGATTGTTCAATTTAGTTAAGGAATTAGGTGACAAAATGAAAAAATATAAATTTTCACAACCTTCTATACTTAAGTCAACTGTTAATTCGACTTGTTAGATGTTTAGACTTTCAAGTAACATCATATATCAATGATAAACTATATAGGAATTATTACTCCAACTATTCTCAAAAGATTTATTCTATTATATATTCTAAAAAGTTTATATTTATTGCCCATATCTGTCTAATTGGCAAAATAGTATAACTTTTAAAAGATATCGGTATAGGTTTGTGGAGATTAGTAAGTTTTTGATTAAGATCATGAACCGATTGATATTAGACCACCATTGAAAACTTCGAAGCACTGGATGGCCGTTATGTCCTACGGTGGGACTACCCAACAGTGCGGGATTGTGGATGCGCACTGCTGAGGAGTTACATACTGTGACGAAATGGTCGTCTAATGCTTCCAGATTTTCAGCGATGGTCTAACATTGATTGATTCATGATTTGAATCAATAAAGTAACAATCTCCACAAAATCATACTGACTTCATAAATTATTTTTTGGTATTTTACAGGAAATATATGAGCAATTAATTAAGTTGTAACAGATACGAAACTATACTAAATCTACATGTTAGTAGCTTATCATGTCTCTAATTTACTATTTTTAATTTTCATTTGGACAAATTAATCATCTATAAGTACGTTTATCGAATGCATTTAATCTGTAAATTTATTTAAACTATCACTGATATGGAGAGAATTATTTGTATTTGATCCTTTTATCCATATGTGAGGCGTATACTCCTCCACGAGGGGTAACAGTCGTAGGTAAATAACGTTTATCCATAACTGGCAAAATTAAAACTAAAAAATGATTTTTTTTCATTTTTTTTTGTTACCAAGCCTTTTTTCTTTTTAATATGAACTGTAAATGTATCTTACGTATTATATTATTAGAATATCTGTCTATCATAAATTTTACAAAATGATGACAATAAAAATAAATAAATGGTAGTAATTTTATCAGCTACTAGTGAAGAAAAACAAGGTAAAAGTTTTAATGCCATTGATATTGATTTATAAAATGATTTTTAAATGAACTCAAAAGTTATTGTGATTAGATTAATTAGGGTTATGTCAATACATTTGATGGTGACTATATATATATACTAGTTATTGTGTACATGTTTCTGAGAAGTGTTTTACGATGTAATTTTCTATTTGTTTTTTGGTCTCAAATCCGATTGAAACTTTAGTTAACATGGTTAAGAAATCGTGTATAAGATTAAAAGTGACAATTGGTGAGTTGTCAATAAAATGAAAACCACTACACGATGAACTAATCGCTTCGTGAACGAACAAATTTAGACTTGAATATACAATGTATTAATTGATAACAAACATTTAGTTATCCGCATACTTCCATCGTAAAACTTGTTAAAAGTATGGTTTTGTTGATTTTATGCTGAAGGTTTTGTTTGCACCTAGGTTGCACTCGATCTTTACTTTGTATATATGAATAATCATGCTTTATTTTGGTAACAATAGAGTTTTGACTTGTTTATCAGACATTAACGAAAGTTTATTGATTAAAATTTAATTTAGATTGAATATGGTTGACTACTAATGGTAGTTTATTGTCTTTGACTCTGAAAGTGTCAAAACCAATCAAAGCAGAATGAATATTCGCGTTGTTCTATGAAAATTCATTGGGTATATAAACTACGTCAAATTGAATTTTAAGGCTATAATTGAAGATTGAAACGAGTCAAATAATTCAAAATTTTGTGCATAAAATACAATCTATAATTTTGATATCCCTTAGAGAAGATTGTAATTAGAATGAAATATTTTTTCCTGTTAACGTTCTTTGGTTTCTACCACGTCTACTTTCTTATACTCCTATCTACAGGTACGCATCTAACTCCGAGTGTATTTATAAACTAGGATGACTATCAGTTAGTTAATGAACTGCTTCTGTACTCATCTTTTAAATTAAACCATATTATAATCAGAAGAGGTTTTTTGTGGAGATTTAATATTTGCATAGTTGAAAGCATAAGTCAATTGAAGCTAGACCACCAGGGAAAACTTGGGATCACTGGACGGCCGTTCCGTTCTATTGTGCACATCCACGACCTCCCCTCGTGAGACTCGAACCCAGGACCTACCAGTATCGTGCCAGAGCACCAAAGTAGGTTGAAACGGCCGTCCAGTGCTTCCAGGTTTTCCTTGGTGGTCTAGCTTCAATTGACTGGTGCTTTAAACCATAACAATTGATTTTCATTTCGCTTAAGTATACAGTAACAAAATAACCCTAAGTTAATTACAATATACATATATCAAGTTTTGTTCAGTACAGTTATATACTTTCATTCAATAAACATTTCAAACCACCATAATATGTTATTCAAAATGAAATGGCTGAATAACTTTTACAGACTATTTCTTCATTTCTAATAAAAAGAGAAAAAGATAAAAAAGTTAAATAAATACTAAGAAAATTAATTTAAAACAATCCTTGAAGGCCAAAATATTTCATGCATAAGTTTAAAAACTACAGTAATTTTCTTCCTTTTTTTCTTTCAAAGCACTAAGTCAAATGAAAAGAAAAGCCATACAAGGAAAAATTGGTTAAAATTAATTTTTTTTTAAAAAAACATATAAGAGAAAAATTCAAATTTTTGTTCAAATTCACTAAGCACTTTTTTTAAAAAAAAGGTTCATTGAACAAAATAAATAGACATTTCAGGAAGGAACAAAAATGGTTTATCGAGCATTCTGTTAACTATGTTGAAGATTCAATGATTGTAGGTAATATATATATATATTGAGTGTGAGTGCGTGCCCTGTTATATATATGAGGTGATGATTCCTGCCCAGTTGATGTATGTGAGTGATGAGACCCCCCAATTAGAGAGCAGTGAATTTATTGATCGCTTAATAATACACAAAAGCTGTATGAGCAATCTCGAGTACATATCAGTCCTGCTATCTGCCTAGCCCAGCCAGTTAAGTCCACAACCCCAGTAACAGCCACTGCAATATGAATCATTGTTCACAAACATACCGGATTTATATACCAAACAAACTGACCACATCGTACCATAAAATAGGAAACAACATTTGTACAAGACTCAGCCAAATGTGGCTGTGAATGTGGGGAACAGTGATTGATGGACTAAGGATAACTTAAGAATGGTAAATCGTATTTTAATAGTCTATAGGTCAAAATAAAGCTTATGATAAGAGGAACACGAATACGAAGTTTAGTGACTTAACAATTATACAATAGGAAATATACATATCATATCTGTCCATAAATAGTTCTTGAAGTTACCATTCATAAATCTCCACGGATATAACAATATACATATAAATTTCTAGCTTACGTAATATTGAAGATAATTGGGTAGTAGATTGGCTCAAAAAATACAACTCAATTTATCTAAATGATGTACCTTTTCTTCTCCAAATACTGTAAGTTCATAATGAATAATTGTAGAGTTTTCGTTCTAGTTTCTGGTTTTAGTTTTTTAGTGAATGAATGTAAGAGATTTGTCTAATATAAATACATTTTAAGGATTTGACTACTTAATACACTTTAAGAAAAGTAGTTACTTGGAAAACTTTAAAACTTTTTTCTTATGAATTTAAGTGATTCATCAGTTCATCTGTTCAAATATCAATAAAGTTTTTTGAAAATTAATTTCACATTGAACATCTCTAGAATGAAAGAATATTTCGTAACAGATTCAAATAAATACATATATATATGTAAAAAATAATTGTCTATCCTTTCACTATATATTTATTTATTTGAACACATAAATATTGGTACAAAGGGGCACCAGATACATATGCGCCACACAAATCGAATAAGATTTTTGTGTGGGCTGTGATACTGCCCAGGTGCCCAGACTGAAAGAGGTGATTTTCTTAGGGCGCCATACCCGAAGCCTTCGACCTAAATGTCTGATCCACAAGGCAGTGGAGGAACGTAAGGAGATGCAGTTCCATGGTAGCCAGTGACCAACAATTGATTCATATGTCATTTGTTCCTTAAGAATCCTGGGGCACATGTGCACCATTGGTTTGAAATCAGGGTTTTCCAAGTCTCCTAGGTAGACCATCCGTATCCACCAGCCAGGTTAGGGCACCGGACATTCGCTTTTCATCCTCCCGATTTCGCAAACACCACCCTCGCCGCGAGAATGCAGTGAGTATATCGTTTAGACAATCACACTAATGGGTAAACAAAAAAATGGTTTTGATCAAGAGCAGAATAGTATCAGAAGCTATTTTGAATTGAGAATAATATTTTTTGCATGTTCACAATCATATAAATTACAAGGATATATAGGATACTAGTAAATTATAAATGTTTCATTATGATTGATAGAAAGTGCTTTGAGATAAAATATAAATCATTGGGTTGGACATTGAATGTAAAGATATTCATCCGTTAATTTGAACTACTTTGGTCTTGTTCAACGTTGACATTATGACAGTAAATAGAATGACGATTAAGGAATGATGTCAACAGTCTGAGAAAAATATAATTTATGTGATTTTACGTTTAAACAATCAAAAAACATTTTTCACTAGCTTTTATTCCATTGTTTTCCACAAATTAAGTATGAAGACTTTTAAATAATGGGCAAGACCTAGTAGTCAAGCAATATTTATGTATAAACATCTCAGTGTTATTGTTTAGCCCTTAATGTCAAATCCCTGTTGTGTACCTAATATGTCCCAATAATTACTTATTTTTGTTGCCATTCAAGAGACATAAAATCTTTGTTGCAAAATCTTTTTCTTTACTTATATAGTTGCCATAGTGCAGATATTTTTCCGTTCAACTGTCATTGTTTATTATTTGTTCGATTTATTTATTGAAGTTAAATTCTGTTTCAGAAATAATAATCTGCTCTTTTGATGAATTTAGGACTCTAGTGTAAACGTATCGCAGCAGGTAAATAGGTTATTTTCAAAGCACCTAATATTTATAATACCAGATTGGAAGAATGAAATAATATACATATTCATCTCATATATGTGGTTCCCTGATCACCTTCTGATCACGAACCGTTATATATAACGCATTTATAATTCAAAATCTCAAATGCTAGCCTCTGTTCGATTAATGTTTTAATGTTTTTATGATTAATGTATACAAATTTATTAATTATTAATAAAGTACTATTATTTTGCCTCATATCTTTTGTTTAATGGGGCAGCAACTGTTAACCTGTTACACGTTCAATAAGAGAAGATGATAAATATTTGACTAGGCTAAAAATTACATCTCTTTTGAAGCACTTACTCACTGAAGATAATGGAGGACGATCGCGAAATATCGTGGATTGGTTGAGGTTAGACATTAATGCCGTTGAATATCGTCTCAGTGGTCTAGACGTTAAGCGTTTGCGTGTGCGATCAAAGATCGTTGGTTCGAATGTTGCATGCGAGATCGTGGATGCGCACTGCTGAGGAGTCCCATACCAGGACGAAACGCCTGTCCAGTGCTTCCAGGTTTTCAATGGTGTCTAACATTCATTTATTCACGAGACCAATCTAAGGTCAACTATGTCCACAACCTCTTATTGGTAATTCTTCATTTTCATCACTATTTCTTCTAAAGTTGAAACTCATTTTATCATTTATAATTGATTGCTATATTATGTAAAATATTGAAGTTATTTAAGATGTAACATCACTATAAAACATGACAGACAAATCTCGGTGAAACTCTACAAACTAAATTGACCTAATTTCTATTTTTCTATTAAGCGTATATTGATATGGAATATTGTAAACCTAATGGTGTATCCACGCGTAATACTTTATGGTTTGTCGTTAGTTTGAAAGAAGCATTGATAATACTATATAATAATAATGATTTTTGTTTGTTGTCTCCTATCAACATAAATATTGACTTCATATTTAGCTATAGCGTTGTCTTTGGGAGTTCATGCATTTTGAATAAAAATAATTAGGCTGTACTTTAAACGCAAATTAGATGCAGTCAACAAATATGCAACATCTAAACTCTTGGAAGTTATATACCATGACAAAGCCGTTTTTTATGGAGAGTTTTGTCATATATTTATGAAGGTGCTAAAAGTCACGTTAAACTATTGCTTTTTGGACCATCATAAGATCTAAAATCTTGAAACATGTTCTATAGAAGAATATCTATGGTTTTCATCACTGGTGCGAATCTTAATATGATCAATTCATTTGAAGAAAAGATATCGATAAAAAATCGGAAAAATGAAGAGTAAAATTCAACTCCAGTATAATTTCTTCATTATTGAACATTGAATTACATAAAGTAATACCCAAATTAAGAATGGTGGTTGTGCGCAAGTTGTTAGCCATAGAAAATTAACTTATTTCCTGTACCTTATGCTGTGCATTCTTATTAACTGACGTTAAGCATTTCTTCATTTCACGGCTTTCTCTATCAGTAAGGAGGTTGGTTTTTATCGTTCTGGTCAGTTCTGTTGGTATCTACTAGTTCGTCTGCTCCAGTAAAACAAGGTACTCTAGCCAGACCAAACTTCACTAAGACCTAAATGCATACAAATCGCATATTTGAGGATGACTAATACGGACTTTCTGATAAGTGTAAAATAATCTTACACCTGTTACCCCTCTTGGAGGAGCATAAACCGCACACCATCATTCTCCATCTAGCTCTGTCCTGGACAATCCCTTCCAGTTCGTTCTAGTTGCCATTCATACTTCCGATTTCTGCTTCCGATTTATAACTCAGGGTGTTTTTTGGCCGTGCTCTTTTCCAGCTGTAGCTCTTCTAGGGTAACTAGCGTCCTCAAGCCCGGGTAATGAGGAGGGCTGGGTGTGAGGTCGGCAACCCCATCCCGTAGAAAAATATCTCGCTAGAAAACGCCGACCAGAATAAACAAATTACACCATTTAAACTGTGCCCTGGGAGTTGAAGGAAGAATTATGATGCCTCATGTTGAGAGCCAAGATTCTTTGGATGTCACGAAGTCAATGCTTCTTCTAAAAACCACAGCAACAACTAGGTGCATGAAATATCCGGGCAATATTAGAGACCGGAAGGGTCAGTAAAATAGCTATGGCAATGATGGGATACAAATTGGCAGTGCTCGGATTCAGCAAAATCCATTTGACTTAAGTTGGATAGAAAAAGATTCATGAGAAGTACTACTGTACTCTAGTCACGAAGAAGAAAACGCTTCAAATACTCAAGGAGTTGCTCTAATACCATCCATAGAAGTATAATATAAATACCCGATAATTCGTCTTCTGTTTGACTCTCATATGATTCACCAAAATTCCGAAGATTCACAGTATTAAGCGCAAATTATGATTATTCATGAGAAAAAAATTGGATGCAAAGAAAACTACATTTACTGAACTGAATATATTTTATTTTCAGTTTGTAACAATACAAAAGAAATATTTCCTGTAAGATTACAATTATTAAATATATATTCAAATATAATGTTGTTTATTTTATACCAAAAACTTTCATTATAAACAAGTTCGATCATATATTTAACAAAAAATCAATAAAATAAACCTTTTTATGAAAGATATCAAATTGAAACAATACGTAACATCTATTCACTTGATATTGTTTGGTTGAATATTCCCATTGATGTTTAGGACTACAATTGATCGGTCTCTCATTGGCATATGTGCACAATGTGTATAATGCTTCAATGTAGTCTTAATTCACAAACATTATAAGCGAAGATGGATATTGGCGAGTAGTGGACGCGCGTTTCATTCTGTTTGGGACTCATCAGCTAGATATACCTGCAACTCAGAGTTGATGTTCACTCTGGGACTCCAACTCAGTACCGTTTACTTCTAACGCTTTCGCATTATACACTCAGCTACTGGGTCCTGATAGCCACGTGACATAATATCCATATATATTTTAATATTTATCTACTCAATAAAAATATTATAGCCCATTAACTTAGAAAAAAATAAAAAATAAACAAACAAGAAAATCATTTCACTGGTATTGAAAAACATTTTTTTATCTATTTGATTTATTTAATATTGATCTCTGTGCTAATGTGGCATGGCAACTCGAACTGATGTACATACGTACGAAGTTCTACGTTGTGACTGACTGACTGACAACATTTTCTTCCTCAATTAATAATGAACAAATAAATATTTTATTATTTCATTAAAAGATAAATGAATTAATAACTCATAATTTATTATATGTAACAATTCGATGATTAATTGAATACACTTTTCTTTTTTTAAAAAAACTCGATATAAACATTTGGTAAAATATTATCTTCTTGTCATGAATGGAACTGGTGACAACTATTAAGGTTATTCGATGTAAATTGAAAGGGATCATTTGTTTAGTGGTGTTTGTAATTAGAAATATGTATTTCTTCAGAAAAATTTATATATATATATATATATATATAATCTGATGTAACATGTGATGAATACTGGCATAACAACTAACAGTTAGATTATTAATGTTGCAATCAATTATTTATATAGAAACATGACCACTCAATCACTCAAGTAATCTATATTTTATAATTTAATTCATGATTCAATAAAAGATAAATCAACAAGTGGTATTTCCTGGAGTTTTAATGAGAAGTCGTGACCAATGGAGTTCAATCGGATCTGTTGTTTCAAGTTAGACATCAACACCGTTGGATTCAGGCCGGCTCAGTGGTCTAGAGGTTAAGCGTTCACGTGCAAGACTGATAGGTTTTGGTTTCGAGTCCCACATTAGGATGAAACGGCCGTCCAGTGCTTCCAGGTTTTCTATGGTGGTCTAGTTTCAATTGACTCATTATTTCAGCTACATAAAATAATATAACTGTTTAAAAGACTATTTTACGGGTTACATCATGATGAAGCATTTAGTGGACCCTTTTTACTTTCGACTAGTTAATGAGACCAGGAAAAAAAATCCATAGTGTTATTTCTAACAAAATGTTACTCATAAACTATTGGGGGGGGGGAAAATAATTCAACGTGGTAATTTTTTTCAAATATTGAGTAACCAAATCTTCCCAAGTAACGATGTTACAATTCAGCGGTAACATATAACAATTTGAACGACTAACTGTAATATGAAAAGCTTAGTTCCCTTGAACTATATTTAATAATGACAAAAGGATCTAGAAAATCAGGAATATATGTATGTAATTTATTTGTGAAGGTTGTTTTGATGTTCCCGTTGATAATGTTTAGACTTGCAATTAACCATTCTCTTTTGATAAATATGAGTTCTGAGCAAATTTTCTGAATACTGTTATTAAGTCATAAGTATTTTTAAGTTGTTTCGTATTTGTGACTTGCTAGCTGGACCTTCTTGTACCCATATTGATGATCCCACCGAGATCTGAACACAGTGCTTTCAATTTAAACGACCACAACGTTATCCACTTAGTCATTAAGTTCAGATAACTACTAGCTGGTGAAATGGCAATGGATATTAAAGATTCCCATTGTGAAAATTAGAACAATGCATGTAAGCGAACAATTGTTTTGAATTAGATCGTCATCAGGCTCTACTCTAATATACATGAATATTTATACGAAAATGTTAAATCAATCGTGGCAATTTGAGTCAATAATTACAATGAAATAGAATACTTCACCGCACATAATAGCTAATAGTACAAGTTGATAGTGTGAAGGCAGGTGTACTGATAGTAGTAAGAATATTTAATACGATAACAAAAGTCTTATCAATCGTTAAACATTGGAAACAGGATGTTATCGTACACCTGTCTTCCCACTATCAACTTGTACTTTTAACTATTATGCTCGGTGACTTATTCTATTTCATTGTGATTATTGACTCAAATTACCATAATTGCTTTAACATTGTCGTATAAATATTCATGTATATTAGAGCAAAGTCTGATGACGATCTAATTGAAAACAATCGTTTGCTTACATGTGTTGTTCCAAATGGCAATGAATTTAATTTGTTTATAGTTGTTGCAGAGTTGCTTATAGTTATTATTGATCAATTTAATAACGAATTAAAGGTGTTTTTAAGTTCAGAAAAACAAAGATGAATGAAAATTTCGATACTAGCAAGAATTTCAGGCGATATAGTCGTATCGATCACTACAAAAGAATTTAATCTTGGTTTAATGAAGATAACATGAATCATATCCTGCCCAAGGGATTTCTTCAATGTAGCTCACATTCTTTCCTACAATGAAATAATACAGTTATGTGGTAATAAGTAAAGTGTTTATTAGTTTAACCTGTAAGTATATAACATTTACTAAACATACATAATAATAAACATTTTCCTTTCTCATGAAATGAATAACTACTTCGTTGACTTTTGTTTTCAGAAATTTGAGGATAATGTCTTTTGAATATTGTATATTGACTTGACCTGATTTCTTTCTTTTTTGCTCACTTATTTAAGAGCATCTTTGAAAGCTTTTTAGTGATAGATATATTTTCACAGGGATTTATGAAAAAACAAAACAAAACAAGGGCAAACATTTTTCTGTCGTTTACATAGTCTGTCATTATTAATGTTAGAATAAACGGTCAATATACTTTTTTTTCATGCGATTAATAAACTTTATTAAACTTTTGTAAAACATAAAAAACAATCTTTGTTGAATGTAGTGAATTCATTTCATTTCGTGTGCTCTATAATTTTCCACATACACACTGATTTGTTTCAAATGAATGAAATATTTCACAACTGTATTTTTGTGTAAACCATAGTAACACAGTCGATTTTCTAGTAAAGAAAATAAATATAAGTACTTTCCTTATTTATACAAGTTCAGTTTATAGATTGGTGTAGTAAACAATGAAGAGACCACGATGTAATTCAGTACAAGAAATGTATGTAAATCATTATGATCATGATAGACATAATCAATGGAAATTTCCAAAATAACAGTAGCTATGAAAAATGGTGTAACAATAATGAATATAGTTAAAAATTGTATGTTAAATATTCAAAGTTTGTAGAAGATTTTTTAACTAACATTACATGCTGAAATGGACATTTCAATAGCTAAACGTTTTCTGATTATATCCCGGTTGTTTCTTTTTATCTATTGTGTATATGTATATTCTGGAAGTATCTATTACGTAATCACTACAAATATTATCATGTTTTCGAGTTATTCCTCAATGCTGAAATTTTTATCCAATTATTATTCTATCCGTATTTTTCTAACTAACTTAATTACTTACACCTGTTACTCCCAATGGAGCATAGGCCGCTGACCAGCATATTTTTCTTAGTTTCAATGACTTGTTTCTTCCTGACAATTAATATTATAATTTAATATTTGGTTCTTATTTGACTATAAAACTATTATCAGACTATATATATATATATAACATTTCTTATCTACATTTCTATAAATTATAAACTATCAAAAGTATTCTTATCTAATTTTTTTTTATATATTAAATCTGAAAGTAAATTAGTTGTGTAAATCATGCGAAACAATCCTTTTTTTTCTATTTCAATTTTCTTTTTGACACTTTTCTAATTGAATAATATACAATAAATGTAGAACGTGATAAAAATTTCTGATATGCTTCAACTATTCGACAGAATATAAGTACGTGACAAAATATTCAATTTTTTTTGTCATGGATACAAAAAAGATTGTATTCTGATTGAAAAAAACAAAACAAAGTTGACATTATCTCTTTCAACATATCTAAATAAAGATTCTGAATATATATATTTATTAAAATAGGCTAAGATGGAATACATCTTGTAGTACTAATGAGGTATGGCAACTTGGACCAATGCATATATATGCCTGGTCCTAGGTTGTAATTGAATGAATGAAATACAGTGAAGATGTGGCTATATATATCATTTGACATGATATATATATGGCAATATATAATAGTGTGGTGTGGGTTACTGATATCCACATAAGTAGTATATGTTGATGGTCGGGAAGAGAATGTATTTCAGTAGAAGATCGATAAGGAGAGAATAGGAACGGCACGCAATTGGTACGAAAATGTATGAACAATTATAATCAGAGACTATGGACGGATATTTGCAGAAGAAACAGTCAAATTGAGACAATGAATTGTAATTTTGCAAATTAACTGTTCACTATATGGTTCTCATATTTTAATGAGATATTCTGTAATGTTTGTGTTAAAATACATTCTATTGTCCCCACTAGTGTTCTTGTGCATTACAATAGGTTTAATTTTTCTAGTTATTTACTATTAAAAGATTAGTGAGGCAACATACTACTAAAATAATTTTGATTCGGGTCATTAAGTAAGACTTTATGTCATTAATTCAAATTGTTAAGAAAAAAAGCGAATATATAAGTACAGTGGTACTAACCAAACAACCAGAATATGATTGAAACATTTGTCATTGATAAGCAATGAATACATTTCGGGCAAAACTGAACCACTATTATGCGAAGCAAAGTGTTACACTTTCTGAAAGGAATATGTTTGACAGAAATTATTATACTTTACAAAGATGACACTTATTGTGAAATATTTATTTTCTACAAGAAAGGTGAACATTAGCTTAACCATACATAATACACATGTTGTAACAGATCGTGTATAGGTCGAATTAAAATTTAATACGATAAAATAAACAAAATTCCATGAATTCTAATAGAAAGATAAAATAATGGCACAAAATTATCAGTTTTATAGAGTCAATGTTACTATGACTTCATGTAAACATATAAGAAAGTTATTCTTTGTCATCCATATGCATAAAATTATGCTAACAAAGGGATATATGAGAATTAAATTGTATATCAGTGTTGGGTTTTACTTAAATATTTAGTGTAATCGTAGAGTTGAACTAACCCTCTGAAATGAATTTTTTTAAGTTTTCACACAATTGTCAAATCTTTTATATAACTGATAATTAATTTGTCTATAAAAGCCTGAAAGAAAGTTATAGGTCAATCGAAGTAATGTAGATGAGAAGAAAATACTAGTAGCTGCCTACATTTCAAAAAAGATGGTTATAAATCAGTACGCCGTCTTTTTTTCACAAGAATTCGTTATATCACTTGACAAATCTATCTATTGGTTAAAGGCCAGACATTTTACGCAAATGCAAAATACTTTTCATAGTTACTACTAAATTTGCCCTCATTTATTCTTCATAATGATGATGATCATTTAATGAATTATTGTTAATAATTTCATCCAATAAATTTCCTTTAAACTTTTATTATTTTACCTAAATATAGAAAGTTGTATACTTCAGTCGATTCTTCATGACATTATCTGTTCGAATAATTGCATATGGATGGCGATCTGTTCAACGGGTGTAAATCTTTACTTTATAACAATAATAACATGTTATATGCTATTTATTTTATCTGGAAAACAGTTGAACAATAATTCATATATAACGGAAAAACAACATTCACTGGAATTGATCAACAGTAAACATGTTAGTAATTATAGTCAAAATAAATCTATTGAAACTAGATTAAACATGATTAATGATAGAACACGTTCTATAAAAACATTTAAAGATAACATAAATATAAGTAGTAAACAATCATTTAGAACAAAATATGATGATTATGTACCTGAAAATTATCATTTACATAAAAAACAAACAGATAAACAAGAAATTCATCATCCATCTAATCCATATTTTAGTATATACAAATCTAATATTTCTTTGATGAATCTATCTTTACAGACAAAATCAGCTTCAAATATACTACCGAATCTTTTATCACAGTCTCAAAATTCTCATTCTACAATATCAAAATTATTATCTTCGTCATTTGTCAGTGGGAATGGTGTAGGTGAACCATATTTTGATCCAAATCAATCTGTGTATATAACGTCAGTAATAAATTCTACAGCCATAATTCCTTGTAAAGTAAAAGATACCGATTTTTCTTCGACAGTTGTAAGTTTATTTTTCTTTATAAAACTTGACTCTTTTTATAATGTTATATTAGTAGAGATGAATTATAATGATTAGATAAATCCTAATGGGTTTGATTATGAAAATTTCTTCAATGCCCAATTAATCGATCAATAACATCATTACAGGTAAAGAGAATAATACGTAATGTGATTTTTTGTCTACAATATCGTAAAAATGTAATAATGAATGGCAAAATAACCTGAGTAATAAATGTTTGTATTGTTATTTGGTGACTAAATGGTTAGGTTATATCCAGCTTTAAGGTGGTATTAAAACAATCAATAATCTTTGTTATTCATTATACACATATAATAATTATATAGATCGTTTTACTGTTTGGGCAGTTTTTGGTGTGTCGAAAAATCTTTTCACAGTTTTTCTATCCTGCGATTGAGACTAAATTAGTGTTTCACTTATTGCTTTCAGGAAACATTGCTTTATTTATCAAACGATTACATATTTTATTGATACCTTGCAAGTTGAAGAATAACACCAGTACACAGATGTCATAAACAGAGACTTTTCTCTTTTTTTTTCTGGTTGGTAAATAAATGTAGTCAATATTTAAAGAAAGAAAAATGGACAACATGTGTTAATTATTCTCACTGCAGTTAGGACAAATGAACTATATTCACATTGTTTGAGCTATTAAAACTTAGGTAAATATTTTATTTATGATTTCAGTCTTATGACTAAAAACAAAAAAGGTTCAATTTTAAGATGAATGTTTACATATAAGCTGAGATAGACAGTTGCTAGTAGTGGAATTCAGGACGCGCGTTTCGTCCTATTTGGGATTCGTCGGCTGGATGTACCTTCATTTCAGAGTAGATGTTCACTCTGGGACTCGAACCCAGTACCTTCCGCTTCAAAAGCAATCGCGATATCCACTTAGCTGCAGAGTCCTGATAGCCACTTGCTTACGCATTGGGGTGAAGTTTAAATTCAATTGGTATTATTTGTTTGAATCTTCCTATTAATGTTTAGGACTGCAACTGGTCAGTCTTTAATTGGCATATGTGCATACTGTGTGTATTGCCTCGATATAGCCTTAATTCACAAACATTATAAGTAAAGATGGATAGCGGTTAGTAGGGGAATCCAGGATGCGCGTTTCGTCCGACTTGGGACTCGTCAGCTGGATGTATCTGCATTTCAGAGTTGACGTTCACTCTGGCACTAAATGATTGCAATCCTCAATGTCAATGGGAAGATTCAAACAAATAATACCAAGCAAATTTGAATGTTTACATAGTTTACACAGTTTATCAACTAACATAACTGAATGATGATTGAATATTTTGTCAACACAAAGTATTGATAAAAGAAAAACGCCTCAATTTTAAGTAGTATATGAAAATATTATAAAATTCTATAAATTGATCATTAGAAATAATTTGGTTTATTATTTGTAAACTTGAAAGTTCTAACCGTTGTCAACTTGTACTGAAAAATAGTTTTTTTAAAAACATTTTTTTTCATGTCATATAGAAATCTTTAAATTAACTTCAAATCGTTGCATGAAACAAACAAAAAAGAAAAAAAATTACCTATTTACTTACTTATGCCTGTTACCCCTCATGGAGGAGCATAGGCCACCCACCAGCATTCTCCATCTAACCCTGTCCTTGGCAAAAAAATACTTTTTTTTAGAAATATTAAGGAAATTATTTTTTTTACAATTTAATGAATAGAATAATTCTGATAAATAATTATCAAACAGGAAGTATGATAATATGTATGAAATGACCTGATTTAATAAGATAATTAGTCTTTACATACCATAACATGACTTAATTACATCTCTGTACTATATATATATATATATATATATATATAATCATTATATATACAGATATAACTATATAAAGGACAGTCTATATGAGTTATAACATGAACTAGAATCTATAAGTAGCACTTATAGATAATAACACTTAGACGAAAACATGTTTCTGATAACACTACATATCTCTTTTAATAAAGAAAATGTAAAACTAAGTGAGAACAAAATATTACTCTTGTATTAAACAACAAGATCCTCATCTTGTTGAAGTCATCTACTTTACTTACATATATCATTTTTCTTAAGGTCAAATCGGGTCATCTTCTGAATAGATGAATATTATAATGTCTTTATTAGTCAAAATAAACTTAATTATTCAAATAGCTATACACATGACATAACACTGGTTGCTCAAGAAGAATAATTAAATAATATTTTTTTCAATAAAAAGAGTTTTTTTCCGATATTTCATACCCTATGATATATAAAATTCGTATAAAAGGCTTGTAAATCATTCTATTTTTTGAAAGACGTTTTGCGTGGAAAATTACTTTTTCGAATGTGTTTGTTAATAAGTATCTCATATATTCAGAAGGGGATTTGTGGAGATTTCAGTATTTTTCAAAGTTGAAATCATGAGTCAATTGAAATCTTCACAAATCCCCTTCTGATTATAATCACATGCTCACTGGTGACTGACTTCAAGATACATGTCATGGAGTTCTACTGGGAAGCAGTGACCAGTGGAGTTCAACCACGTCTGTTGTGAGATAACAACTCACTGAAGGCAATTGGTGACTGGTCGCTCATAATTCGTGGATCGGTTGACGTTAGACATTAACACCACCGGATGCCGGCTCAGTGGTCTATCGGTTAAGGGCTCTGGCTCGAGATTGGTAGGTCCTGGGTTCGGATATCGCGAGTGCGGGATCGTGGATGCGCACTGCTGAGGAGTCCCATACCAGGATGAAACGGCCGTCCAGTGCTTTCAGGTTTTCCATGGTGGTCTAGCTTCAACTGACTCATGATTTCAACTTTGAAAAATATCTCATATATATACACACATAATTATTCAGGGAAATATCATGTAATGGCTCACTTTGTACTGTTCGATTAGTCTAGTATTGAACCTTTCGTCAGGGCGTTGATTATTCACTTATACATGACGTTGGAAGTTTGTTGAAATATTAACAACACCTCATCAAGCACACATTGTCTAATTCAACTTGTATGATACAGGTCTGGTTAAAAGTAATGTTTACTAAGTGAATGTAAGAGAGAAATATTTTTAATGATGTGTTCAAATAATGTTAAAATGTTTCAGGAGAAAAAAACGTATTCTAAGAATGTTGAAGCATTGAGTACTGTACTGATTCCAAAAAAAATAATCCTGAAATTATCTATAGAATAAAATCAAAATCAAATTCTTTTTAACTGAAAATTTTCACCAAGCATCATCTTAAACTCATGTCAATTAGTGTAAATCATTATTTCAAATTGATCAATTCAAAAATGTTATTAAATTCGATTAGATCAAGCCATGTCATAGAAATGAGGTAATACATTCGGCAACTCCATACTGGTAATAACAACGTGCTCAATAGTGACTAGCTTCGTGAGGGAATTCTCAGAGTTCTTGTGAGAAGTCATGACCAGCGAAGTTAATCCATGTTAGGTAGAGACAGGTATCTACCTTAGACAATGGAAGATGGTCGCCTAATTTCATGGATTGGTTGAGGTTAGACAGTAAAACCGTTTGATGCCAGTTCAGTTGTTTAAAGGTTAAGTGTTAGTACTCGAAACCGAAAATCTTGGATTCAAATCCCGCGTACGGGATTGCGGATGTGGACTTCTTAGGAGTTCTTTACTTAAACGAGACGACTGTCCAGTGCTTCCAGATTTTCAGTAGTGATCTAATATCAATCAATGCGTCATCTCAATCAAAAACTTAACAATTTTCACAACCTCATACTGATGCTTTGATTCCTTTTTTTCTAAATAAATTGTTATTGTACTTAATGGATTAGTTAAAATGAAGTTTTCTTTTATTCAATCTGTATAGATTTACGTTATAAATATGTGAAATAAACTTGATCTTCTCTCTCCCTATTTTTATATCTAATATCAGTTATGTCATATAAACTGATTGTACTAAACAATTAAAGCAAGAAAATGTCTTAATCTCTATGTGGTAAACATCTTAAAACGTTTCATTTAAACATAAGCAGACAGTTTTGTAAAATAACTTAACTATTTCTATATATAAGCCAGATTCTTATGGAAAGAATAGAGGATTAAATTGTTATAATTAGAATATAAATAAATATGAAACTTCAATGGATTAAATAGACCACAAATATACCTATATATATATATAGTGAATTGAATATAACCTAGTTACTAACTAGTGAATACATATAAGAAAATGATATTAAACTATATTGATGCAGAATCTTTTTAATCTAGTGATTAGCTTAACTTACTATCTGATTCAATTTTACACTATTTCTCTTCTTTAATATACATTTGTTTATAATCAAATGACTTGGGATTTATTGTTTCATATTTTGATTAGAAAAGAAAAGAAAAGAGTTTAGTCAACAAAATAATACTTATTTGGTTAATTATTAGTAATATTATGAATTATTTAATAAATGATTTGAATAGCAAGTTAACTCGTTTTCGAATTCTAAAGAAATAATAAGTGAAATTTGGCAAGAAAGAATGATTAAAACTTTTCAATAGATATTTTGGATTTGAAAAACTATTTAACGATGAAATAGTATTTGAAGTAATTTTATAAACTTGGTAAAACGATTCAATTAGTATGGTTTGTTTGTATGTTCCCATGGCGTTTGAAGCAAAAGGTACTGAGTTCGAGTCCCTAGGGTGAGCATCAATTCTGGAGTGTAGGTACATCTAGCTGACGAGTCCCAAACTGAACGAAACGCGTGTCCTGGATTTCATTGCTAGTCACCTGCCATCTTTGCTTTGTAAAAGAATGCTAAATTTTATTAAATTAACAAAATGTTTAAAAAAATTACAAAACTCATGCTGAAAATGAATAACTTAACCCATCAGCATATCTTAAGCTAAACGATTAAGTTTATTACATTTATATAGAGTATTGAGAATAGTTTCAGAACTGAAGTAATGCAATAGATTGGAGTATTTCATTTGAATTCAAATTCGTTAATTATCAAAATTCAGTTTCATGGAACTTGACGGGTTAGATACAAATAATATCGTGAACGAAATGTAAACAAATAATTGCTATTTTCTTTAAAAAAATTACTGTTCACAAGGGGTATTAGAGTCATACAAGAATGGTGGATTTCTAGAATATCCATCTTTTATTTGGTTTCGAAGACGAATAATTTAGAAAAAAATAATTTTGTGATTTCTACGGTTTCACAAAAACAAATCTATTACACTAACTGATCGTTTATTCGTGTTTTCAAAGCCATTAGTGATGATTAAATTTAGTCTACTACTTTGCCGTATGCTTAGTTTGTATGATTATCTCAGTTTGAGAGAGGTCAGCTATAGCTAAAATACTAAGATAGTAATGTCTATTTCTGTAATAACAGGTCATGTCGATATCAGTATTCACAAGACTTTATATACACTCTACTGAATAGCGACATCTAGCGCATTTGTAAGCAAAGAACTTCCAGTCATTTATCTTTAAATTTCTTTTGATATTAAATAGTTAGCATACTAAGAACAGATTACTACCTTACCCTTCTATTCATTCAAGTTGATTATATGTTTTTACACGAATACCTACGAATTTCAGGTATAGAAATATTGAGTTGCAGCATAAGTTTAGTAAAATATGACTTTGTTTAAACTAATCCAATATGAAATTTTACATATACAACTCATAAAGTTGCAAACTGTAAGTGTCATGTTTTTAGACTCTTTTTTTATTGTTTATCTCAACTAACCACTAACGGATATTGAATTAAAATGTTAATATTTTTCATAGATGTCATGGTGGAAAGAGGATTTGCCGACACCACTGACAGTAGGTAATGAAATATCACTTCCTCGTTACGAAATCGATCGCACCGATCCTGAATCCTGGACACTGATGATTTTTCATGTTACTGAAGCTGACAGTGGAACATATATTTGTCAAATTAATCTAGCCACCATAAAAGAGAAATTTTTCTACCTCAAAGTTATTGGTATGTTATCATGTCTATCAACTATTTTTTTTGAAAAATTTATTCTACCATAGTATTACATCTAGTATGAATGACTGTTATAAGTTAGTTTATTCATACTTTATACCAGTACTGTAGACATGAAATATACTCAATCACATGGTATATACTTTTATTTTGTACGCATACCTGATAAGTACACAGTTATGTTACATACATATGTTACAGTGTATTTTTGTGCAAGCAGAGATTAATGAGGTTAAATAAAATACAGATATCCAACGTAAGCATATGCTTGTGATAATCAAGATAAGATTGATGTTATTTTAGGTAAACGTTACTTTTAAAAGTGATATCCCCATAGAAACAACACTAAATCGGTTATAATCAGAAATTTATAAAATAAATTCCCTATTTTATTTATTTACACTATTTATCCTTTTTTTAATTTATGCATTAATGCTAATCGGGTTTGTTTCCGTCCACCAATGATATTCAAAAATTAAACTGACCGGCTAACTTGTCTAAATATGAATCTTTAACTAACAAAAAAAAATTAGCTCAGAAGAATGAACCGGATATGACAAAATTAAATGATGAATATGTCAAAGATGAAATAGTACAAAATACATTATGGAGAGCATCAAGTAAACAGAAAAGTAAGATGATTTATTTTTTAATCTTTTGATTCTGTTTGATTTTGTTCACTCACAGTTTCATTATATGACTTCGTCTTCATGATATAAATATTAACCATTTTCATCTGTTATGGTAAATATATTGTTCAATCTTCTTGTTTCATATGTTGTTCAAACTACACTTCATGGATTACGATACGTAAAATGTTTTGTATCAATATTAGTATTGTCAGTATGTGATTTTGAAGATTGTTAAATTTCATTGAAATCATAATTCAATCTAAGTTAAAGTATCAATGAAAACCTGAAAGCACCAGAAGGAATGAGAAAAGTTAGACATTAACACCTGAAGATACCACTTTTTTATCCAGAGGTTAAGCGTGGATATGCACTGCTGAAGAAGTCGCATGCTGGGACATAACGACCATCATGTGCTTCCGAGTTTCTGATGGTTGTATAAAATTGATCAGTAAGAAGGTGGTTGAAGATAGTCTACAGGAAACCCTAGACCTAGGTTCTATGCTATTTGGCACTCGTCAGTAAAGTATATCTGGAATTACAAGGGAAGTGATGCTCTCTGACGGATTCAATCCTGTGTCACGCAGCTTCACAGTCAGGGAGGTTACCACTGGGCTATACGTACTGCGAATGACCTCCTGTAAAACGAATATGTATTTACAATTGATTGATTATGTATGTCAGATCCTTAGTGCAGATCGAACTCTATCGACCAAAGTCTAGGTTACTCAACATTGCATGTGCCATGTTGAGATAAGATGGTGGTTTGAAGTTGATGATGTTATTAAAATGTTACCATCGTACATTCAGGCCTTTCTTAATTGATGAGAAGCCTTGAAATATATAAAATTCATGCTGTTGTGAAAATCTTGTTTTATTTCAACATTGATTGCCTAAAAAAAGTTTTAGAAGTGAAGTTTAGTAACGATATAACTTATGGAAAATTTTCTTGTTATTCATGTTTATTTTTAACGGTATACCATGCTTATTGAAATATAAATTACGCAGTGAATAAAATGAGGCAAACGTAAGATTTATTAGAAATCAGATTACTTCATGGATTTTCATTGAGATTTGACATCTATACGACATACTGTGGTATGGGTTACTGATATCCACATAAGTAGTATATTACGATGATCATGCATAGAATGTATTTCAGTAGAAGATCGATAAGGAAAGAACGGGAACGAAGAGCAATGGGTATGAACATGCATGAACAATAATAATCGGAGACGATGAACTGATATTAGCAGAAGGAACGTTCAAGATTGAGACAATTGATTGGTAGTTTGCAAATTAAATATTTGCTCTATGGTTTTCATATTTTACTGAGATGTTCTGTAATTTTTTGCTAAAATACATTCGATTGTCCCCACTCGTCTTCTTGTTAACGACAATGCTATGAACCAACACCATAATATTTATACAATGCATGTCTTTTTTTTGAGGTAAAGATATAGATTAAAAAGGAGTTGTTGCACATGTTTACTTCTAGATGACAACTATTACCAGGTATAAATAGAAAATCACTTAGCTTTAGTATGTTTTCTATTTAAATAACTGTTTTCATAAGAATTATCATAAAGCTTTAACAAAGTGATACTAATAAAATTTGAAAGCTATATTACCTCAGCAATAACCTTTAGTGTTATGATAAATGATGGAAAAAAATTACTTTTGAGTACACTAGAGCTAAAATCTAACTACTTATATATTCATTTTTGAAAGTCCACATATCATCTGTTAATTGGAACTATTGAGTACTTCAGTAATAGACGTATGAATGATTAGACGACAATTATAGGGTTACAAGTTATGTACCAATTATCATTAGTATAACAGATAAGCATTTAGTTGTGTCAATTATAAAAAAATTAACTATTCAAAGTAAGAGAAATTAAGTAGTAATTTTTAAAAGTAATAAAAACTTTAGAACACTTCAGAGAACTATTGAATTGGTTGTATACAAGTATTATTGTTAAACTACGTTACATTATTCATTATAAGCAAAGATGAATATTAAGGCTATATTGAGGCAATACACACAGTAAGCACATATGCTAATAAGAGACTGACCAGTTGCAGTCCTAAACATCAGTGGGATGATTCGAACAAACAATACTAGGTGAATTTTGTTACATTAATCCGTTTATAGACGATAGTTCAAGTTAAATTCATTTAGTATTGTTTACTTGAAACTCCTCGTTGACGTTTAGGACCGCAAATGATCAGTTTCTTATTAGCATATGTGCCAACTGTGCGTATCGCCTCGATAGTGAATTAAGTCACAAGCATTACAAGCAAAAATTGATAGTGACTAGCAGTGGAATGGAGGACGCGCGTTTTCTCAGCTGGATGTACCTGCCTCTCAGAGTTGTTCAAGTAAAAAATACCATGTGAATTTAAACTTCACCCCAATGCACAAGCAAATGGCTATCAGGACTCTGTAGCTACGTAGATATCGCGATGGCGTTTAAAGCGAATGGTACTAGGTTCTAGTCTCAGAGTGAACATCAACTCTGAGATGCATGTACATCCAGCTGACGAGTCTCAAATGGGAGGAAACGCACGTCCCGACTTCCACTGCTAGTCACAGTTTATCTTTGCTTATGATAGCTAAAGTTGTTTAAACTTTCTAATATTAACTTTTATTCATATGAACTACCAAAATGAAATGATTATTCACGTAGCTATAAGAAAATTCTGTATAAAATGATCATATAAGTAGCCGTGATATATATATATTGAAACTTTTACATTTGATTGACAATGATATGAAATTTCTATAATGTATGAAGAAGATAATTTTGAAAGACAACAATAGTTTCATTTATAACACCCTTCAAGTTGTTCTATGATATCATATTAATTATTTATTTAATAAGAATACAAACATTCATTACTATATTATTGGGAAAAAAGAATGATTATTTGATGAATGAATAAATAAATTTATTGTGATTTGTCCAAAATTAAGGTATGAAAAGGTGATTTATATCATTTTGATTTTGTTAACTGAATACAAATTGATGTGATTTATATATATAAAAGAAAGTTATTCTTAGATGAAATTAAGGACACTTTTTACAAATAAATTAGTCTACTTAGTTTATTCTTGGATAGAAATAAAATCTTTATCAAGGATATTATGAAAGAGTAAACTAATAGGAATTGTTTAATAACTATTTATTTGATTGAGATTATGAATCGGACAATGTTAGACCACTATTGAAAACCTGGAAGTATACTAACACCGTTGAATACCGGTTCAGTGGTCTAAAGGTTAAGTGTTTGCATGCGATATCTAAGATCCTGGGTTCGAATCTCGTGTGAGGGGTCGTGGATGAGCACTATTGGGAAATCCTATACTAGAATGAAACGACCGTTCAGTGCTTCCATGTCTACAATGGTGGTACATTATGATCCTAATAAAAACTTAACAATCTTCACATTCTTATACTATTAACTATCGACTTTGTGATCAAATCTTAATATTCAGGTATACTCATTATCAACGTATCAAATTGATTAGATCTTTTACTTAGTTATACTCTACTTATTTGTAACTATTCTCAATTATGTTTTTTGATGAATTTAAGTATTTTCTTTATATATTAAATTTTATATTTAATATCTAATTCAATTTATAAACGATAATTTTTATTCCTACATAATCCATACCCATTCACTTATAATCCAAATGAAAAAAATTATTTTTTAAATTAAATTGAGACATTGAAATGAAATATTGTTATGTATTGTATGTTATTATAACATTAATATTCTTCATTAGATTAATCTAATTTCTTTTTTACTTGGATATTCAGTAGGTAAACAATTTGGTGTAATTGTTTTGAACAGGTTTTGTTTTGCTTTTGGAGAATATAATAAGCTCTTTTCATTGGAAAGTTTTAAAAGAAATACAAAAGATAGGAATCATGAAGAGTTTATCGTTTAGATTAATGGTTTTAAAAGGAAAAGTTAGTATTATTTTAAGGTTATGAGAAACTATGTTTGAGAAGTTCACTTGGTGTTATTTGTTTGAATCTTCCCATTTATGTTTAGGACTGCAATTGGCATATATGCATCCTGTGTAAAATGCTTCAATATAGCCTTAATTCACAAGCATTATAAGCAAAGGTGGATAAAGGCTAGCAGTGGAATGGAGGATGCACGTTACCTCCCATTCGGGACTTGTCAATGAAATTAAACTTCACCCCATTGCACAAGCAAGTGGCTATCAGGAGTCAGTAGCTGAGCGGATAATGCGATGGCGTTTGAAGCGAGTCCCAGTGTGAACATCAACTCTGACATGCAGGTACATCAAGCTGACGAATCTCAAATAGGATGAAACGCGCGTCCTGGATTCCACTGCTATCCACTACCCATCTTTGCTTATGTTTAAGAAGATCGGAAATAGTTGAACGAATCATGATTTAGTTATTACGTGTATAGGTTTAACATGTATTTAACAAAAAAACTATATAGTTAATGAAGTTAAAGCTACTGAAACCTTGTTAGTAATCAATGAATCTCATGCAGAAAAGTTTTTTCTTATTACATATATATCCTTTAAGAAAACATAATTGTGTTCAGTCATTGCAAAAGATTAACATTATTATATACAAGTAGATACTTAGTGAAGAGGTTTATTGTACGATAATCTATAGTTCAGAATGAAAATCGTCCATATTAACCTTGTTTGATAATAGATTAAATTAATATTCCCGTGTCATTACGATACTTGAAATTCCTGTGATTATTTAACTGATTTCCATAATATTCAGAACGAATGATTACCATGAATCCATGGAATTGGGTCAACAATATGTTTTATATTGTTTATGGGCTTGTTACATTTCAGAGAAATCAACTATTCAAATCTTACAATAAATTTAACAGATCTTATTTTGAGTAAATCGCTTGGAAACGTTTGGTTGAATATTATATTTAGCATTTTATTTATATCAAGGTTAAAGATATGATTGTTATTTCAAGAAATGGTAGGACAGATTTCAGTGAGTTAGACTTGCAGCTGGTAAAAAGAAGAAAAACCAAAAATCCACTATGTCCTTTTTTGCACAGTCTTTTCTTTATTATGGTTACTAGTGTTGTTATTTTTTTTATTAATGGTATCTAGGTGTTCACATCTTTAATAACCCTGGTCAAAATCACTATTTAACATGTTTTGTTCAATTTCAACATCCAACTGCAACATCATCTATATATTGGTATTATAATGGAAATAGAATATATCCCAAATTAGAAAGTAGGTTATTTATTAATAAAAAAATATTTTAATTTAGATAATTATTTAAAAATAAAAGAATTATACGTAGATATACAAACAAAATGGATTAATCAAACAACACAAATGAGTAAACTGAAAATTGGACGGTTAACAAGAAATAATTCAGGTATTTGGACTTGTCGTAAAGTACCCGGGACTCATTTGGAATCATTAGAGGAAAGTTCATTGGATTTGCAGATAACAAGTAGGAAATTTCTTGTTCTATAGATTTATTACGTTTAGTTATTTTACGTTTTACATTTGTACCAAAATTGTAGGCTGGAAATATTTATATGAAGATTACTTGCTATCTATTACATAACTATTTAACAGTCCTTGTGTGTTTTAAGACAAAAATGAGTCTGACGAGGTACCATTGAAAACGTGGAAAGATTAAACAAATTATTTCTTATAATATCTTTCAACTGAGAATAATCATACATAGCTAACTAATAATAAATAAAGGCTTTTAACAGAACCGAACCTCTGAGTAGTATCATGGACTTAATTAATCCATATCAATCAGACTCCAGGTATCACTTATTATTAAAGTCAACAAGGACTAATATTGATAAGTACTGTGACTTTTATAAGCTTAACATTGAGAACCACACTAGATTGAAAACAACAATCGTACATATCAACTATTTAGGTGTAGTGAAAATGTTTTAATTCGCTGTTAGTTCGTATTAAGCACATATTAAGCAGATAAGATGGTGGTTGGAAGTAGTCTACAGGAAACCCTGTACCTATGTTTTGTGCTTTGTGCTATTTGGTACTCGACAATAAGGTATACCTTCAATTTTGAGGGAAGTAGTGCTGTTTGATGGATTCAATCCTGTGTCACAGTCAGAGACATTACCACTGGGCTATATATATATATATATATATATATATATGATGAAGTTTTGTTCTCTGAGCCGGATGGTTCGGTCGAGGAGCTTTCATCCTCCTTCTGAACGACATCATCAGCACAAACTTCGGGTAGAAGTGAAGTGTTTGGATTTCTTCACATGGGATTTACAACTTGTCCTCTGCACTTCGATGTTGATTGGTTTTTGTTAACTTTAAATCTGTCATTGTTTATTTCTTTTGTTTGTATATCCCATTGGCCTGATTTTTGTTCCTATGTTTCTGCATAATTTTTCTGATTGGTTGATAAATTGGATTGATTTCAATGTGTTTGTTTATTGCTGATTGACCTGAGTTCCAAGCTTCTAAAAATTCGCTGGTGTTTTTGGAATTACCTCTGTCCAAAATCTTCACATTTCTTCCAGTCGAATGTGTGTCCTTGTTGTCCACGTGTATTGATATGAGTGAAGATATGTCGTGGCGTTTGACTGCTAATTGATGTTCATGCAGGTGAAGATGAGGAGGGCGTCCGCTTTGTCCGATGTAGTGTTTGTCACAGTTGACACAATTTATTTTGTAGATAATGTTCAGTATATATGTATATATTAGACAATTTGCAAAGACGACTCACTTATATTTTTTTCATTTCTATTATCATTTTTATTTCTAGATATTAAAACCGAACATACAGAATTGCATAATCCTCTCCAAAGTAATACTGGCAAATCTTCAGAGACAAGAATATTACCTTTCCATATTTATTCTTATTTCATGTATTTTTACATTTTATTTTCTATAATGTATTATTCTTATGTATAGATTCTTCCAAATGTGAATTATTATCAGATTTAATAACTTTTTAATTCATTGAATCAAAAAACAAAACAAAATAGAAACTACTTTAATTTTAATTTCGCCCTTATACCGGATACCAGTAAATATGATTTCGTGGTTCTTGTGCATTTATTGGATAAATCTTCTTATCAGATTCTTTTTTTTGTTTTGAGTTCACTAATAGATTGATATCAAGAAACATAATTATGAAACAAATTGTTAGGAAATTGAATCAAAATTTAATTTGTAAATAAATGTATATAAACATTTATATATATAAATGAGTTGTTTCATGGTATTTATTTGTTATTTTCTTATCGCCTTGACAACTCAATATTACCATGGTGAAAATATTTTCTACCATTGATACTCTAACGGTAGTTGAACGGCATAAATAGTATGGCAATTTTTCATAGTCAACAGTATATTAGCTAATGAGATGATATTAAAGATTTCAAGCGTATATATTTTTTTCTAAATGTTCACTCTATTAGACTCATACTTGTATGATTTTCTTTAGTAGATCTTACGCTTCATGTGAAAGATTTCAGTTAATTAGTCAAAATAATTTTAAAAGAAAATTGTTCATTTTTATGAACTAATTATCCATTAATATTTCTCAATAAATCAACAACAAATAAACAATATTTCCATATATAGTTGAAATCATGTGTCAATTGAAGCTAGACCACCATGAAAAACCTAGAAGCACTGGACGGCCGTTTAGTCCTATTGTGGGACTCCTCAGCAGTGCGCATCCACGATCCCTCCTTGCGAGATCCGAATCCAGGATCTACCAGTCTCACGCGCGAGCACTTAACCGATAGACCACTGAGCTGGCTGACATCTGGTGATGTTAATGTCTAACTTAAACCAATCAGTGAATTTGAGCAACCATTTCGATTAATTGTCAAAAACATCATTAGCTTTGCGATAGATATTGTCCTGCAAACTATTTAATGTTAATACTTAACTACATTTATTGATAATAATTAGTTTAGATAGGAATTATAAAGCAGAAAATATTGTGAATCAGAAAAATCCATGTGTAATATTTTAGAAATATGCCAATGGATGTTTACGTTACCAACAGTTATTCAGTTTGACAAATTTTCTATTTGTTGTTTTGCATGTTATTACCCTAATGAATATACTGAGCACATGTTTATAACCAGATATATCAATCACCTTTTCAAATATAAATGTTGACAGTTATGAATTTGTCATAGAAACAGAGGTTGTGACAGCAAAACTTATTGAATTTTTGAATAAACGATGAAAATATTTGAGTGATTCACATGATTGAGTTTACAAAAAATATATGAATATGTAAACAAAAAAAAGAATTCCTTAAAGATAATAATTTTCTACTTTCAATATATATGATAGTTTGCTTCAGTTTGCCCCTAAATGCCCTGGTACGGCCGAGAGTGGGGAGAGTATGCTCTTTCTCTCGAAATGCTCTTACATGGCCAAGTGTATATAGCCTATGCCACGGAAGTCCTACTCAGTGCTTTTTCGTGGCGGGGGTGTTGATTACGAAGTTGAGAGAACGAAAAGCGAATGTCCGGCGCTTTAACTGGGTTGGTGGACACGGATGGTTCACCTAGGGCAATTGGAAAACCCTGATTCCAAAGTAATGGTGTGCATGGGCTTCAGTATCCTGAGGGAACAAATAGCGTATGAATCAATCGTTGGTCACGGGCTACCATGGGACTTCATCTCCTTGCGATGCTCCAATGCCTTGTGGATCAGATCTTTAGGTCAAACGCTCGGGGTGTAGCCCCCTAAGAAAACAACCTGCATCGGTTGGGCACCCGTACAGTATCACAGCCCTCACACAAATCAAATGAAATTTGTGTGGCACATATATATCTTGTGCTCCTTTCTACCAATATTTATGTTTTTTAAATAAATAAATAAAAATTCAGTTTATAAATTGGATAAATTCACCAACTGTATCAAATTTATTCACTACTTGTCATGTTTACATAAAAGATCAAATTTAAAATACAGTTTATTCGATTTTAATCCAAAGAATAAATTAAGCGTCAAGTTATTGTTAAGCATGACAACGATTAAGCGTTTATGTTTATATTATTGACAATCAAAAAAAAACGTTTGAGCAGATATGAAAAATCCTTTTTCTTTATTTTATAAAATACATTTTAGTTTATGGCGACGTCAACTTCATGACTATCAATTAGAGTCTAAAGGTTAACGTCTTATCATGTTGACAGAACGTTAAAATTTTCAAGCTGGAAAACAAGTAAAATACAATTTCTTAAAATATTTCATTGATATTTGTTGATTGAAATCCCTGTGTAATTGTATGGTTGTTTTTTTGTCATTTCACCGTAGACACTGATGATTACATATGACCAGACATAACATTCGGGTTTTATTTCAACTGACTGTAGACATATCTTACGTATTTCATTATATATATATCATACGAAATATTCATTACAATTCTCTAGTGAGTTAAAAAGCTTGGGTAATTGAAAACGTATACAACTAAATGCAACAAAAGGCAGGTTAAGAAACAACTTACACTAAAAAAGAGCAAAAAGTACAGTGTATTTGTGTAGAAAGGAATAAAATTAAAAGTACTCCTTGATCACTATACCACTTAACAACTTTTCATTTGTTGAACAACACAACCAATCAATCAACCATCATATATATATATATAAATATATAACGAAAGTAGAGTAAGTTTTTATTTGCCAATGTCGATACTAGTTACATTCTTAGGGTATCTTTAATCAAAACAGTAGAAGAATGTAGGAAACAAAAACATTTCCCGAGATAATTGAGAATTATTCATCTGTAAATACAGTGATGAAATTTAAGGAGACAGAAAAGAAAATGAAGAAGATGGTGTAGAATAAATAGCAGTTTGAATAGTATTAATAATGGTAGTATAGAAAAGGGACTATGATAATAGTAAATAAATAATAAAAGAAAAATAAATCATGATAAGAGCAATTCTTTTTAACAATCAACAAATGAAAAAAAAGAGACTGTTTTCAGTCACTTGAACAATTGGTTTAATAATATTAAAAAAAGGAAAGGTAACAATCAAGCAAAGACAAACTTTTTTTTGTATTGTATAATGGAGCAAGTAGTGGTGGTTTGGTGATTGAAGTATTTGATTTTTATCCTCTGAATTGTACTTTTAAGACATTGTACATTTACGTCTACAGTCATCGTGGCATTCACTGAAAGAAGTTTTATTCAAAATGAGAAAAAGTACATCTTTATTCAGTAAATGTATTACAATATTTCTTCTTCCTTAAACCCAATTTATATTGAATGAATGGAAAGAAAATCTTGATTTCAAGTTTTATCATCAGTGTTTATTTGACTTTAAAAACAATATACAGAGTATCTTCCAGTTATTTCATAATTATTGTCTATTTTTAATAAGACATCAATACCTGTAAAACGTTGACCAGAAAGTTAGTGTAACCATTTATATATGAGTATGTAGATTTCGTATAGATATGAGTATATCAGTAATAATTTCAAATTATATAGATAAAACCTCATCTGATTCGTCCATATAGTGTAGGATTATATTTTAGTAACGGATGATTAATACATTTAGTTAAAAGTGTTTGTTATTTATCACAGAAATATATCAAACGTTGTATAATTGTATGTTTATTGAGTAAGACAAATAACTGACAGGTAATCAAATTCCTACTGGATATCAACTTTACTTAATTCTGAATAACTACAATTGTCGAATATTTCATTACGTGTCGATTACTAAAGGATACTCAGTACTTCTTATTGTTTCTTTGAAGTTAGCAAACGTAATAAAATTAATTATGAATGAATACTGTCATTCATTATTTAGTGTAATGATTATATTTCAAATACTAAAGTAGTGTGTATTTAAACTTTCCTTTTTATTACATCTGAAGAACATTGAACTTTCAAATAAGTAATTTTTAATAGTTGAGATCATGAGTCAATTGAAGCTAGACCACCATGGAAAACCTGGAAAAACTGGTCGGCCGTTTCGTCCTATTGTGAGACTCCTCAGCAGTGCGCATCCACAGTCCCACCTCGCGAGATTCGAACTTAGGACCTATCAGTCTCGCACCCGAACGATTGAACTCTAGACCACTGAGCTTCCAGGTTTTCCATGGTGGTCTGGCTTCAATTCACTCATGATCTCAACTACTGAAAATTCCTATAATATCCACAATATCCCTTTCTGGTATTTCCAATAAGTGTTTAATTTTTCACATACATGGTATAAAAAGAAAGAAATTTAATTCGAAATTTTTATTTCAATTAGTGAAAAAATTACAACATGATTCTCTTTTACTGACTGCAAATGATATCCACTATGTAATTGAAAATATCAGCCTAATTATGATATACAACATTTTGTATGGATAGTTTGGTGATTTCTTTTAGGTACCTGTAACAAAGATATAAGTTTTGAAAGTTCACATGAAAACCTTATTATTTTGATCATAACTATTCGATCACGTTCTTCAACGAAAATTTAAAATTAGACTGTTCGGTAATCTTTGAGACAATACCACTTCAAATAGAAATTTCTTCTACATTTTATTTCGATGAACACTGATGATGCATTCATCATCAGGTTGAAACGCATGACTGATAATAATAACTATTCAATTATTTTCATAGTTAAAAGCGTGAGTCAATTGAAGCTAGACCACAAGGTAAAACCTGGAAGCACTGGACGGCCGTTTCGTCCTATTGCGAGAAGCGGTGACCAGTAGAGTTCAAACCACGTCTGTTGTGAGATAGGAACTCACTGAAGACAATTGGTGAACGGTTGCTCAACTTTGTGGATCGGTTGGAGTTAGACATTGACACCACCGGATGCCGGTTCAGTGATCTATCGAATAACTACTCGTGCGCGAGACTGGTAGGTCCTGGGTTCGAATCTGACGAGGTGAGGTCGTGGATGCGCACTACTGAGGAGTCCCACAATAGGGCGAAACGGCCGTCCAGTGCTTCCAGGTTTTTCATGGTGGTCTATCTTCAATTGACTCACGCTTTCAACTATGAAAATACCAAATCTCCACAAAACTCCTTTTGATAATAATATTCAATTATTCCTTTTTCTGAATCATTCCATGTTTCAACTGCTTACTGTATGTTTCTATTGATAACTGCTAATAAAGGGTGAAATATCATGTCTAGAAAGCTTATTCAAATGTGATTAAAATATTCAATAAATGTTTGTCTCCAGTCAATCTTTAAACTTAATTTCAATCTATACAATGTCACTTTTCTATAAAAAAAACAACAAAAAAACAAATGAATTGAATTTTTATTCTTCAAGTATTTCACTCGTTTATAATATAACCATAGAAACATAAAGAGTTTACAATTTCCTCTTTTTATCTAAAAATAGTCATTATATTAACATTAATTGAATCTTGAACAGTAATATACTTATAATAGAATATTTTTATTTTTATGGCATCTAATAAAAATCTATTAATTTATAAACTATGTTGTTTAGATTATTGAAATAAGTGGAGTTATAGGACTTGCTCCATACAATATGTGGTTTAATCTCATTTATTGATGATAAAACGTTCGAAATAATACATTTTGGTTGAATTTACTATTCTGACAAAAAATGAAAACAGTCAAATATAATGTAAAGCAGCTAATTAATTCTACGAATATAATTTTTAGTCAACTTGAGAACATTTAAAGTATTTTAATTGAGATTACGAATCGATTACTGTTAAACCATCACTAAAAAGCTGGAAGCACTGAAAGACCGTTTAGTCCTAGTATGAAACATCTCAGTAGTGCGCATCCATGATCCCGCATGTAAGAATTTTGTTCTCTTACACAAACGTTTGACCTCTAAACCACTGAGCCGGCCTGAATCCGATAATGTTAATGTCTAACTTCATTCAATCCACGATCATGCCAAACACTTCATTCATTATCCGAGTTAGATAACTGACTCTATGTGACATGGATTGGACTCCACTAGTCACGGTTTCTCACTAGAACTCCAGGAAATCATCTTAAAGTCAGTCATCAGTTTAGATCGACTAATGAATTCAACTGTTAAAATAGCTACAATCTCCACAAATCCTCATTCTGATAATTATTTAATTAACATTTAGTTAATATTCACTTGTTTATTCGTGATGATGATTGTAGATCTACTACAAAATTCAACTAAGGAAGAATATTTCCTTGTTCAATTTGTAATTTTTTTGTGGTATATTAGCAATAATAAACTATTTTTTCAACGTAAAACTGTTAACTTTAACAACTATATGGAAAATACGGTTATAGTATTAATTCTATCAGTTATCAATTTATCCTATCTCAGTCTAGACAATCAATCTATGAGTATTGAAATAGAAAACAGTCAAATAAATAACTGTTCAGGTTAATAGAGAAATATTTTGCTATAAACAGAAAATTAACAGCAACTGATGTCACGTTTCAAGAAATCATTGATTTAAAGTTTATAAAAACATAAATGATAATACCCAAAAAGGATACAAATCAAAAATCTAGGACAACCAACTTTGGTCAAAAACCATTTTCAAATATAAATGTCTAATAATTTCGTTTAAATTCATGTTTCGTTTTTTATTGTTTTATGATATTATAGTAATGCTTTATATCAAGCTAAAACTAGGGGGCTGTTAATTTCGTTCTACTTATTACTAATTATTTTAATGATTTCAGTTTTGTGACTGAAAACGTTGACAAACTATATAATTCTTTTCTCATAAACATTATATATTTTATGTGTTACTTATCCTATAGCCCATGAGTATCATACATTATCGGACACACTGTGGTGTGTGCTACTGTTGTTGGCAGATATAAGCAGTATGTATCGTCAATCGAAAGTGAAATACCTGATGGCAGAAAAGAAAACGAAAGAATGATTGGTTTGGAAACGCAAGATTCCATAACTTTGTGTTCACATACATTCGACTATCCCCACTTGTGTTCTTGTTCACTACAACAGTAATTAAGAAATTTGGATAGTTATCTTACTAGCTATATAATTGTTATTTAAAACAGAAAAGAAATTCCGATTACTTTTTGAACAAATAAAACCAATGAAAATGAACAAAGTATGTTTTAACTGATAAATGTACGGAATAAAAAATGTTGCGCTATTTCAAATTCAAATCTTAACTTTTCCAGTTAACAAAATGTAATACACAGCTATTCGTCTAACTTATAAAAATGACACTACTTTTTATAAATTCAAATATTTTATTTTGATTCTTTCATTCCAAATTTATTGTACATTTCAGTTGAAAAACAGCTTCATCAATTTCGTGTTTTGTATATCTACTTGAAGTTATTATTAACACGGTTATCATGTTAATCGTGACTCCTAATATGAATCTAGCGTTCACTAAGAATACACTTTGCTGGTTATCGTAAAAAGTATTTTCGTGTTTAGATAAAATATTAATAAAAATTAGATATGGCTAATTTTTTTGTCAGGGATCGATATTTTCTGGAAGATTTGACAATAACAACTTTCCTCACTACTGAATTATTAGACCATTCATTTATAACTTAATAACTGGAATTTTCTGTTTAGACACCTGAGACTCCTGAGTTTAAGCACTTGATGGTTGGATGGCGCATACGTTAAAAGTCCACAAACTGCTCTAAAACAGTTGCTTAGCCTTCGTAGGCACTAGAAGACTATTAACTGATATTATAATTGACGAATGTAAGCCTTCGGTATCATTGTGTATGGCAATAAAATTTTACTTCTACCTAATCGTCCCGAACGCCAGGCTACATTAAGTTCATCTATGCATCCTCATTTTTAATTCATGTAAATATTGTCTATGGATTTAATAAGTCATCGAATGACGGTATCATTGTATCTTCGCCTTAACAGACCGTTAGTTGTCAAGAATTGTCTAACTTACGTCCTTTCTTGATTTCAACATCATCTGATAATCTACACAGTAACTCTATGCTAAAGGTCTACTAAGTCCAAAAGCAAGATTTTTATTCCTTTGAGTTGACATTAAAAAATATGAAAAGTGAACAAGCATTAGCTTGTTTTACTTTATATTTGTTTTTCTTTCTTTAGTGTTATTTATCAGATAGAATATAGTCTGATTCATTGAAATATTGTTTGAAAAACTTCAGAACAGGCGATTTCAAATGTAACGCTGACAAATAAAGCGTTTAATGAAAGTGATGAGACAAAATGAATATAATTTATGTATCCTTTTGTTAGATGAGACAAAGGACGTCTATTATTTTGTCGCAATGTATTTGTCGACTTGAAATTGGATGTCATTAAACTTTCATATAATCTAAAGGAATATAACCTTTTGATTAACTCGTCCTATCTAATTCCTATTATTAGTTGATTAGATGTCTACAGAAAGTTAGTATCAATGATAACAACATTCTTAAATCCTATTTTACGTATTTACTAGTAGTGTTGGACATATGGGAAAGAAAAACACATTCTAGTTTCAAGATAGTTACTTGATATATTGTTTTTATGTACATCTGTTATTTTGCTTTGCTGTATATAAATATTAAAAAAACGCCATGAGATCAAAATGTTAAGTTTTAGGGTTTATTATTACATGATCTTTGACGAACATTTTCACGTTTAATCAATGTGTACTTGAATGATGTAACAAAGAGTATATATTGCATAAATGAATATCATTGATTTATATTTTAAGATGGATTGAAGGAAAAGGTTTCAGGGATTCATTTTATACCAACAAATAGATGTCTGCTAAAATAAATAAATTGATAAGAGATATTAAATAGGAATAATATATATCCTTGTAAAAGCTTGGACAAGATTGCCATGTGAAACGTTGGATTTACTTCAAATTCATTCGCTGAGATTTTATAAATATATTATTTCTATTCAATGTCTTACATCAACTCGGTGCCCAAATATTGTTAAACTATTCGCTCTAATTTAGACGGACGTTCTTATATATATGATAAGAGATATGATTACATAATAGATTTTAGTTTAAAATGGAACATTTTGCGAATAAAAATTAAAACAATCTGAATTATGATATTGATTTTTATGGTTGGATAAATTCTGTCTATAATTTCGACTGTCATATTGTCATAGTTGAAAGCGTGAGCCAATTGAAGCTAGACCACCATCGAAAACCTGGAAGCACTGGACGGCCGTTTCGTCTTACTATGGGGCTCCTCAGCAGTGCGCATCCACGATCCCGCACTTTCGAGATTCGAACCCAGGACCTACCAGTCTCGAGCCAGAGCCCTTAACCGGTAGACCACTGAGCCGGCATCCGGTGGTGTTGATGTCTAACTTCAACTGATCCACGAAGTTGAGCAACTATGAAAATACTAAATCTCCACGAAACCCTTTCTGATAATAAACTGTCATATTGATTAGTTTACATGTAAGTATTACACAAATTGAACTTACTTAAAACCAAATATCAGTAGTGAAATATTTCTGTCTTGAAAATGTTTTCTTTTTTTAAATCATAATTTCCTCTAGTCTAAATCATAATAATTGGTTTATTCTGACCATACTTTAACATCATCTAATGAGCATGAGTGAATTATTTCTTTTTTTTTAATTTGGGGTAATGTTAAAGTAGTGTTCTTTATTTTATATAAAATGGGATTCGAACTATGGAATTTAAGACAAGAGAAGTGATCGATATTAAATTTTTGAGGAAAATCTTTAGAACTTGTTCATCAACAACTTGTTAAGGGCTTCGGCTCGATACTGGTAGGTCCTGGGTTCGAGTCTCGCGAGTGCGGGATCGTGGATGCGCACTGCTTAGGAGTTCCATAATAGGACGAAACGGCCGTCCAGTGCTTCCAGGTTTTCGATGGTGGTCTAGCTTCAATTGACTCATGATTTCAACTGTGAAGATAATTATTTGATGTATCATAGTGACTCTAATTGATTTAATTCTGTCTAAAACACACCTATTGTTGACAGTGAATTTCTTTTTATGAACTTGGATTCATGCTATTTCGGTGATTTATTTACTGTGAAGAAGTGACTTATATCCATTCAAAAAAACGTCAGAAATATAAATTTTTTTCTCATGGGGATATCACAAAAAATAATCATGAATATTGAATTTCTACTTAATGCTTAATTTATTTGAAATAATCAAGTACTTACACCAAATATTGGCTTAACACCATAGCAATAACTGTATATTAACATTGGTATGTTTTTTACCAAACGTCAGGTAGAGATGCTTATTAACTATTTCAACAAGTTTCTGGTAGAAATGTCTTATTAAGATATTTAATTGACGAATTTATACAGAATTTACAAAATGAATAGCCAACTTATATTTTAAGTACAGACTGTTTATCAACCAGGGGAAGTCATAATTATTTCAGACAACAATTTTAACATTCTACATAAAGCTGTTGAATATCTTCTACTCTATGCTTTATGTGTCGTATTGGATTCTCCAATCTAAACTCTGATCTTTATTATCTTAATAACATATTATTAGAAATACTTTAGAAAACAAATAATAGTGGCTAGTAGTGTAATCCAGGACGCGCTTTTCGTCCTATTTAGGACTCGTCAGCTGGATGTACCTGCATCTCAGAGTTGATGTTCATTCTGGGACTGGAGTCCGAAATAGGACGAAACACGCGTCCTGTATTCCACTGCTAGCCACTATCCATCTTTGATTATAATTATTCATTTAAATTTAAGGTAATAATAATTGTTGAATTCTATATTTAACCTATTTAATACGTCTCATGTGTGTAATTCATGACCCTGCAAAATCCATATTTATCTGTTGTAAACTTGTTTTTGTAATGATAAAATGTTTTTCACTAGTAACTAACTTTTTGTTTTGAATAAGTACACTTTTTACTATCAATCATTTGCAATTCCGCTTTTTTTCTTGGCTAATTAATATGAATCATTGTAACTGTAACAGCATTTCTAATTTTTTTCATCTCTGTTTAAAAAAACATTTCTATATTCATGTTCTTTCATTGAAAAAATCCATTTAACTTTGTTTAATATCATGATATAAATGAAGATATCAGAGGAAAGAATGAAGGATTCCATACTGTAATATATATAGCAGTTTTGTTAATGTATGTTTACATATCTAATGGATCTGATAAATTATCAAGATTTATTTTAATCTTTTGTTTCATCAACTGAAATAATCCGTAAATAAAATAATTTTTACATTTAACAAACAACTCATATTGAAGAGGTTTTTGTGGATATTATAGTAATTTTAATAGTTGAGATCGTAAGTGAATTGAAGCTAGATCACCATGGGTTCGAATCTCGCGAGGTGGGATGGTGGGTGCGTACTGCTGAGAAGTCCAACAATAGGACGAAATGGCCGTCCAGTGCATCCAGGTTATCCATGTTGGTCTAGCTTCAATTGACTAATGAATTCAACTATTAAAATCATATTGAATTGATAAATTTTAAGTAACTTACATATTGCTCAGTTTTAACCAATAAGCATGTTTTATTTTTTTTGTTCATTCTTTCAGTGTTCCAACTGTAAGTTATTAACATGAATGATGCAGCGAATTATTGATTAGAAATTTTCTCAATCCATTAACAAAATCATTTTGAATTACTTAAAAATCTACATCGAAATACAACAAATACAATTCAATCAAATCAAATTGTATACCTTGATAAATGAAACACATAACAAAAGTAGCACAATGGAAAAAACATTCCTTTTCGTATATGAATTATGCATACAAGTGATTACTTCAAAAAACAAACAACTGGATCATAGCTAGTTGACTGAAAGTTTAAATGTAAGCGTTTCCATCTAAAATATCTATTTTTGAAATAACCTCTCTCTCTGAAACATGTAGGTTTCAGGTTCGTTTTATAACAACGTCTGTTGCACGGATACTTGAGAAGTTCTTTGCCAAAGAGAAACAACTTTGCTGATCACTACAAAGTTACTCCATGACAAATAATCACTATAGAATTGAGTAAGTGGAATAAAAGGTCTTTATTCGGTTGTAGTTACTAAATCAAAGATTCATAGTTAATGTTTTTAGCAAGCATACATTTGAAGATAACGCATGAGATAATCAAAATATTTCTATGTAGATGTATAATTATGATGATGTGGTGTGTGCTACTTATATCGATATAATTAGTATATAGCGCTGGTCAGGAATAGAATGTCTGGCAGCATAACGTTGAGAAGATCGAGGAAAGAAGGAAAGCAGAAAGAAATTGGTATGAAAATTGGGGAACAATGAAGTCTGAAATAATTAATGAACATTTTGCAATTGAAGTACTTACTCTATGGTTTTCAGATTTTACCAAGTCATTCTGTAATTTTGTGTTCACATACATTCAATTGTCCTCATTTGTGTTCTCCTTCACTACAATGAGACACCAACGCTCAACATCTTGCTTACAGTGATTTGGGTCCTATACCGATTCTTTAAAATATTACATCTATAATATCAATGAAACTAATCATTCAAGGATTTTGTTTATACAAACAGAAAAGAAGAAAACTTTTTTCACTTAGTAATCATTATCATGAAAAGAATCACAAACTGAAACATAATTTACTTGTAATAGATATTTCTTAACGTATCTAATGTTAATCTGTGATTGAGAGATAAATTAATTTAAACTTAATTCAATGCTTACATTTTATTATTTGTATTCTAGTTTTGTATTTATTTAACATTAGAATAATATTTTAATAACTTTCATTGAAACTCTTTAAAACTGGACATAAATCTAATAGTTTTTCATTTACTTTACAAAGAAATATTTTCAGAAGAAGGTTTTATGAAGATTTTAGTAATTTTATATCGTTGAGATCATGAGACAATTGAAGCTCAACCACCATGGATAACCTGGAAGCACTGGACAGACGTTTCGTCCTATTGTGGGACTCCTCCGAAGTGCGCATCCACTTCGTGGATTGGTTGAACTTAGACATTAACACCGTTGGATTTCGGCCAGCTCGATGCTCTATCGGTTAAGTGCTCGCACTCGAGACTGGTAGGCCTTGTGTTCCAATCTCGCGAGACGGGATCGTGGATGTGCACTGCTTAGGAGTCTCACAATAGGACAAAACCGCCGTCCAATGCTTCCAGATTTCCCATAGTGGTTTAGCTTCAATTGACTCATGATTTCAACTATATAAAAGAGATATTTCTTTTAATTACAATATGTTAATGAATCAATGAAAAAAATTATCAATTTTTATGCCAATACATTTGTTTTTCTTAATTTTACTGGAAGAAAAAAAACGGCTTTTCTTAAAGTTATGTAATAATTAATGATAATCATTTTGTTCAAAAGCAAAGTGACATTATATATGTATAGCTACTTTTAATGTATGCCGATTATTTAACAGGAAATACATTAATTGAATAACCTTTTTTCTTTTAAATTTATTATTTGGTCTTTTTTTGATCAAAGTAAACACGTTTTAGGTGTAAAAAGTAGTTAACATTAACATTGAAGATAAAATGTAGAGCAGTTTTATTGAAGAATTTTATAATTTTCATTTTAAGCCATGTGTATTTTTATGAAAGTTTAAGTTTCATAAGCATACTGTAGTGAATGGGAACACAAATGAGGAAAATCGAATGTGTTTGACACGGAAATTACAGACTATCTCACTAAAATCTGACAACTATACAGTAAATAGTTAATTTGCAAACTATTGATCAATCGTCTCAATCTTAAAAGTTCCTTCTGCAAATATCAGTCCATAGTTTCCGATTATTGTTGTACATGCATTTTCTTACCGATTGCGTCACGTTCCAGTTCTCTGCTTATCGATCTTCTACTTAAATACATTCAATACCCGTCCATCATAATATACTACTTATGTGGATATAAGTAACCTATACTACAATACATGAAATATTATATCACTGCACTAAAATGTATAAGTTGTTGTCGATCTTAGTTACTGTTGATAATCGTGTCAGATTATTATTATATGCATGTATGATAATCATCATATCATAATCTTCATATATCAATATTCACTTAAACTTTAATATTAGAAACAAGATACACTCATGCTGTTTGGTATTATCTACAGTTATGCAATGTACGTCAAAAGGATCTAATATTCTTTGAATATATATAACATGTAGGTAGGTTAGACCCATAAATATTCTGGGTTTCAAAAGAATTGATTCTTTAGACATTGAAAATCTAATTTCGTAAAAATCTCCAATTATGTGCTAGTAAGTTCTGAATGATGGTAATCATCTAATCAAAATAAATGTTAAGCACAAAATAATATTTTAATAAAATATTTGGTAGAAAAGCATCTTAAATATACTACTTAAAAAGAATTATATAATTGATTTATGTTTTAGTTTCTAAGGATTCGCTTTTGAAAGAATGTAATTGAATGTATATTATAATGATGTTCAAATTGATTTTCCGTTCATATAAATTGTACTACTTATATTTAAATGATAAAAAAATACATATTCAGAAGTAATATAGATCAGTTGAAATAGCTCTCTAAAACAACATAACTAATGAAATATTTTAACTCTAATCTGAATAAATATATAAAAATGAACTAATAATAAACAACCAGGGGAGATCCATGTGTATTTCTGTATATATCTTGCTATAAGTGAACAAGATCTTTTAAGTTGATGCTTTTTTTTCTGAAATAAGTACCGCTGAAATAAATTTTTCCACGTTTACGAGATTCTACAACAGTAGTTTCTTACCTTCACTATCAAAATAGTGACGACATTATGTGAATGTGTAATCATTTGCAAAAAAGAAATCGAGAACATATATGTATACGGTTTGAATAATTTTTTTCTGGTTAGCGTTTTTTTAGTGAGTTGGTTTTCTACTAAATGGGCTCGCTAACCCCATGCCCAACCCTCCTCCTTTACCCAGGCTTGGGACCGGCAGTAGCCCCCGGGGTAGCTATAGGCATCACAAGACAAGCCCTCACGTGGAATCCTGAATGCCAAAGGAGAAGAGGAATACCAAAGAGTACATTACGCCGAGAAATAGAGACAGACATGAGAAGAATGAACAAAAGCTGGATAGAAATAGGAAAGAATGCCAAGGACAGAGTGAGTTGGAGAATGCTGGTCAGCGGCCTATGCTCCATTGGCAGTAACAGGCGTAAGTAAGTAATATATGTATATACAAAACCATATTTAGAAATAGAGCATTTTGATCCGTTTTCGGTACACTTTTGTAATCAAAACTGTAAATTAACGTAAAAAAAGAATTTTAATTGAATAACCAATCGACATTAAAAAAATGCTCGAAAAATGATTTCATAATCGATAGGGGTTCAACATACAACCATTGAATAATAATTTATGATAATATATATATGGAACAGATGCGTTAATTTGATGCTAGATGGTGACATGACCAATAACACAGACTGAGGGAAGTAAATTCCCTAAGTGCTACTAGGAAACTGAGTAAACAAGTGAAATTTAAGTTTGCTGAATTAAGTTTTAAATAATGCTTAGAACTAACTTAAAGCAGATTGTAAACTTATATAAAAATAGAAATATTATGGACAGCATGCCTAGATAGTATAAATATTTTCATACAGAAATTTGAATAAAACTCAGTTTTAAATAGTGAAAAACTATAGTGTCTATCATTGCTTATTTACACTTGTTAGCCTCGCCGAGGAGCATAGGTCACCCACGAGCATTCTCCATCCAATCCTGTCCTGGGCGATACCTTTTCAGCTGTCCCCAGTTGCCATTCATCCTTCTCATGTCTGCTCCCGATTTTCGACGTGGTGTGATCTTCGGCCTTTCTCTTTTCCGTTTCCCTTTAGGAGTTCAAGCTAGAGCTTGCCTCGTGATGCCGTTTGGTGATTTCTGTAAAGTATTTCCTATCCACTTCCATCGTCATTTCTTAATTTCCTCTTGAGCTGGAAGCTGGTTTGTTATTTCCCATAGTAGGCTGTTGCTGATGGTATCCGGTCAAAGAATATTGAGTATCTTAAATAGACAACTGTTTATAAATACTTGTACTTTTATGATGATGATTGTGTTAGTTCTCCAAGTTTCAGCTTCATTCAGTAAAACTATTTTGATGTTCTTATTAAAGATTGTGACTTTGATATTGGTTGACAGTTGTTTTGAGTTCCATATGTCTTTCAATTGTAGAAATGCGACCCTTGGTTTGTCATTTCTTGCCTTCACGTCTGCATCAGATCCTTCTTGTTCATCAATGATGCTTTCCAGGTACATGTAAGATTCTACATCTTCCAAGGAATATAACGCATACCAATACTGTCAGTTATATTTACTTTTACGAGATATGTTGTTTTTTAATGAAAATATTTCATCTTTTCTCATTCTTTTATGTACAAACTTTTAACTGAAACAAGTGTATGAAATTAGTAGAGATTATTTACATGAAAAAATCCTATGTAAACTGTAAAATGTATGCTTAACTTAGCTTTTTTATAATTCTGTTCGTTCTATATTGAATATACAGTAGATAAAATAGTATTCTATTTTTAAATATATGATATAAAAATCTACTAAGAATTTGATTTAACGAAAACTTAAACTATGTATTTCTTAATCATTTAACTCTCAGATCACATCTCATCTGTTTCGTATCTAACGGTTTTCATCAGAAGCGTATAAGATAAATACGTCGCATGAATTGAGTATGTATCTTTATTTGATAATTGTTTCTAGTTATTTATATTGTGATCCTTATGATTAATTGCTGAGTTATTATTTTAAAATCGTACAACTAATGGTTATAATCAGTTGTTATCCAAATTTGATGTTTGTTATTACCTTTAATGTATTTTTGTTCCCCCAAGTGTACCATTAAGCTACCAAGTAAATTTTAACAACCACAATATGATTGAATTTAAGTATGAGTAAACACATCAGTTATTGATGAAAATTTAATGATTTATATCAATATAAATGACTTCAAGCAGATAAATCACTATTTCAAATAAAGCATTGAAGCATAATGAAATGAACGATGGAAGACATACAGATAAATATTATAAGATGATAAGAAATAAATGCAATAAATTAGATATCCAAACATGATAATGTCAATGACAATGATGTATCATTGCTTGAGCCTTAATAACATGATCAAGATTTGTTTTTTGGATACAAGATATTGATTTGGCTTAGATCATAATACTGATTTGTTTTTCTTGACGTTCGTTAGGTGTGTTAAATGTCAAAACACAATGTTTGAAAGAAAAAAAGAACCACCATTCAGTTATGACAGAAGTAAAATTCTAAAAATATAGATGACTAAATTTAATGATTTTTAAAATTGAATTTCCTACTGTTTCATGGTGTAAATGACTGTGACAGTTAAGCAACTAAAAATCACATTCATGAATATTTCTGATTGAGACAAAATTAACAAAACGCCGAACATAAGTTACGAGATTAAATAGATTGCTTATCGTTTTTCGCTTAGCATGTTTATAAGGACAATAACATGAGTATTTATCTTATGAAGTATTTTTCGAAACTCGTATAAAATCTGATAAAAATTATTCCACTACCTCACTAATGAAACTAAAGGATTATCAATATCAATATCTAAATTTCTGAACAGTTAGTATACAGAAACTAATTGCTCTATACTCATTATCTATTACTTATACTTAAAAACGAGGAACCATTAAAATTCTTATGATATAAGGTAACAACACAAAGACTGTTACAAGTCAAGATTTATTCACTATAAAAAATGACAAAGACCCTAGTCAAAAGTACTCTCATTTATCCATAGATCTGTATAACTATTTAACTACTATTCATAAGAAGGGACGAGTATACTGCGCAGCAGTTCGCTCTGTTTTACTTTACGGCTGTGATTCATGGCCATTAAGAGTAGAAGATACTCGTAAGTTACTAGTATTTGACCACATATGCCTTAGAAATATTGCTCACATCAGCTGGGATCACCGGATAAGTAATTGTGAGGTTAGATACAAGGTATTAGGGAATGATGGTAAATCAACTGATTAGGTTGTGAATCTTCATCGACTGAGATGGTTGAGCCACGTGTTACGTATGCCTGAACACCGATTACCACGACGCGCTATGATGACTAGTATTGGGAATGGTTGGAGAAGAGTTAGGGGCGGTCAAACCAAAACGTTGCATTAGAGCTTGAAATCACTATCTTCTAGTCTAAGCCATGTTGGCAGATGCAGAATACTTGGTTGTGGTCCTCTCGACTATCGTAATTAATGGTTGGAGACTTTGTGTGATATGGCTCAGAATCGATCACAATGGAGTAGGTGTATACACTCTTTATCCTCCCTTAAACCTTGAGATTAAAATAGCTTTATATCTGTCTTCCTTCCTGTACTATATCCTCATATGCAACCTATCTTTTATATATTACCACCAAAAATTAACTACTTATATGAATTCGGTGTTCATCTTGTTATGCTAACGGGGTGTGGCAACTTGGACCGATGCATATATGTGCCTGGTTATACGTTGTAGCTGACTGACTGGCTATTCATAAGAAAGTCAAATTCATGAAAAATATCAAGAATGATAACAAATTTTATGCTGCATATCATGCTGAGAATAGTGCATATTAATTTTATACAACGAATATCATATATTGAATAGACATGATATTGAAACAAACCCTTGTTATACTGAATATAGTATATAGAAGGGATTAAAACGTATATTCCACTAAGTAATTATCATACTGAATTAAAAAATGAAGTAGTGCTGAAGAAAAATCATAATGAGTTGAAAAATGTAATTTTGTCATACTGTAGTGAACGAACATTCAGGTGGAGAAGACTAATTTATTTTACAGCACAAAACTATAGTGTCTTCCTAAATTATGAAAAACATACATTAATTATCTCATTTGTACATATTCCATTAGTCGTTCTCTTCATTATTCGTGATTCCTCCAGTTTGTTCTTTTTTCCATTTCCTTTCTGCTTTCTTCATTTCAGTCTTCTTTTGACAAGCATTCCACTTCCGGTTGAGATTATATATTACTTATTCAACATAAGTATCGTATAACACAATAACACTATTTATAAATGTTATACATGCCAGCAATAACCTTCATAAACATTATTTAAAAAAATAGTATTAATTACTAGGTGAATAAGTATTACTAACATTATTATAAGTAATATACAATTAATTCAGTCTGTTAGATAAAATTACTAGTTTTTTGAGGTGATATTGTTATCATCAAAATGTAATCTTATAATAATTTTTTTTCTATTTTCCTTCAAAATTAATAATGATATAGTTTGAGTGAAATGAACATCAATTCTGGGATGCAGATATGTCCATCTGACGAGTCCCAAATAGAATGAAAAGCGCATCCAGGGTTTCTCTGCTAGCAACTTTTCATCTCTGTTTACACTTTAAAAACATATATTTATGTTTCAAGTCCCATAATTATACATTAATGTTCATGAATTGAGAATGAATTCAAGTCACACATATTCCTGAATGTTTTATACTAGTAAGCTCTAACACAAAAGAGAAATTTTGGAAAATTCGCATTTTACAGAATGTCAGTTAATGACACTGTCAGCATTTATCTGACCCAAAAAATTGAATTCTATCTTAAAAGAATTTTAAGATATTCTACCTACTTTCAGTTGTTACAGCTGTACAAAGCCCAGGATAACTGAATAATTTGTAATGTTTGTTTTGGGCTTAATTTATAATAATTCACCAGGTAATTCCATAATATAATCAAGATGGAATATTTTCTATATTAACAAAACTCTACTTTGACCAATATGTTCACATATTTCATCATCTGATTAAAGGTTCTATCTTTTGTAATCTATCTAGTCGGGATTATAGAATCATTTTTTTTTTAAAAAACTATCTTATCTATTTCACCTTATCAATAATAACAGTAATTTAATCTCTCAATTTAACTGTCAAAATAATATAAGACCATGTGATGCTTGTAATGATTGATTTTTTCTTCTTCTCATAAATGACAAAGTTAATACTTTACTCTCCATGTATATGGTAGTCAACTGGAACCTTCTGCCAATTATAGTAAATATAAAAATAATTATTTCAAGTTTCTAATATTTTCTATCATTCATAGTTGTTTCATTAATTTGTTGGGCTATAGTTAAAATGAATCAGGTTGATAACTTCACTTTTTTCATAGGAAATACAAATATGAGATGGGTTTCCCTTCTTTTTTTGAGTTTGATAGTAGGCAAGATATTGTTATATTTCAATCGTTTAAATAGCTTATTATCCTAGTTTGCGTTTAGTAAAATGATGACTACATCTCAATTCATTTACGATTGATCACCCTAAAAAGATACATTAATTTAGTGTCATAATTGGGGTGTTAACTAATCGGTTTGCTTTTTTTTAAATGATTTATGAGTTTAAGTAATTCTTTGAATAAATGTCTCTTTTCAGGTAGATTTACATCGTAGATTGATAGTCTTTGTAAAAATGAAAAAAAATCATTAATTCACACTAATTTGGCACTTCACAACGGTTTACACTCACAAACAATCCAAGTGTTCTAATTACGAAACTTCAGTCATTCGCAATGGATTGATATATCATAAATCCTGGTTTATAGTTTAGACGTTAATTTTCTCTTCACTGAAGTATCTACTTCAATTCTCATACAAATATTTATTTAATCAGTGGATATTTTACACAACATATATATTCCAAAAACAAGTTATAGTGAAATTAACTTTAATTAATATTCAAGTTTTTTCAATAGTTCACTGAATGAAATAAAGCATGGAAATATTTAAATTTATTCCCGTGATTTAATCAATGCGCCATATTATAAAGTATACTTGATTCATGGGTGACATTTCATACTTCACCCCTTTTTTCTAAAAGTTTTATTCCTTCAATGACAAAAGGATAACCCTACATTACTATTAATATATTTTTTTTTATTATTCTTTTTAAGAATCACATTTTCCCATTAATAGTCTATAATAAATAATGATACTAGACTGAAAAAAAACAAAAACTAATTGTCAGTTTGTTGAACAGATTAGATTGTCCAATATCACATGGTAATAATATAACTAGAATGACGCAATAAATAAAATAAACTATCCTACATTATGCATTTCATTTGATTGTTTGTTTACATTATTCTATTCTTTTCAATATATACTTATTGTCAAAATCAATTTTACCGTGTATTCTATTTTTCTTCCTTGAGTACTGTTTTTATCCTTGAATAACAACTTTGTTTTCTACTTCTTCTTCTACAGAAACAAATTTATCCATTCTTGTTTTATTTAGATAAGGTAGAAATTACTATAGTAACGCAATTTTGAAGTACTATTTATAACTTTGCTTAGAATTATGAATTCACTGATTGATTGTGTCAGTGAAAATGTAACCTAAACAACCAATTATTCCTACAGGTTAAAATGAATACAACACTGAATGTTGGCAAAAAAAGGATTGCTCATGTAAATATATTCATAATTGTTATATATTCTAAGCAAAGTGTTGTATTATGTTTCTATTTTTATTTGCAATATCATCATCACCTAACTTTGATTTCAGGTAGACATCAATAGGAAATTACAGAACAGAGTTGAATTGTTCTCATTCAAATCAAAAAGAATGTTACTAAAAACTAAATGTTTTCATTCACTTATTTTCTGTCAGCAACTCCTTATTCTAAACTAGTGTTATGCTAAGTGACGTAATATGACTGACATAACGTTTATTGTATTTTAACATGTTGTTATGTTACTTACTTACTTACGCCTGTTACCCCTCGTAGAGGTGCATAGACCGCCCACCAGCATTCTCCATCCAACTCTGTCCTGTGCAATCCTTCCCAGTTGTTATTCATCCTTATCATATCTGCTTATTCCTTCAACTCCCAGGACAGAGTTTAAATGGTTTGAATTAGCGAGTTAATTTTTCTACGGGATGGGGTCCCTAATCCCATGCTCAACCCTCTTCCTTTACCCGGGCTTGAGACCGGCAGTAACTCAAAAAAAAGAGCTACAGGCAGAGTTGTTGTTATGTTGAATAAGTTTAATAATTGTAAGGGTTTGATTAAGGCATTATTTAATAACTTCGTTCTACGTACATGTAAACCTACAAAAGCATGCTGTATTCATTAAAAATATGGATACACAACACTATCCTGAATAGAAAACTCAACATTTATTTCTTACTAGATACAGTTATTTTAATGGTTTGGAATTGGACTACCTACGTATACTAACTATTGTAAGTGAGCAGCATTTCGTCAGCCGTAACTTTCTCTTTAACTACCGATATAATCAACTCGACAAATTATGACTTTTTGTTACAGTTATCAAATATTATTAAATATTGGATACAATTATACTGTCGTTATCTATGATAGAATGATATATACTGAATCTTCAAAAATGTTTTGTACTTTTAACAGAAAAAATATTGTGTTTAATATCTATTAAACATAAACTACATTAGTTTTATGCTAGAAAACTTAGTCGCTGATCATAGTTAAATATTACTGATCACATTTTTAAAAAATAGTAGCTAACACACCAACCGAGGCGGACTTGAGCATTAAAAAAACATGCATTTTATGTTAAAAACAGAAAATAGTAAAATCTGCTTCCTGAATAGACACGTACGCAAATATATATATATATATATATACATGCAGAAGAGTTGTAGTAAACGGAAAGATAAACTATTTACTACAATAATGCAGATTAATATTTCTAGTAAGAAATAGCTTCCCATCAATAAACGTACAATTTTTTACAAACTTCTGATATATGAGGCGTTAGCAACTGACAAATAAATGTTTTACTAGAATAGACTTATTTATGACTTTTGTTGTATGTCTAGTACACGTGTCACTGTGGTAAAGTTTTTTACAGTTATTTTAAATAAATATTTTCTGATACATTTAATCTAGAATGTAAGAGTTACTTATCGGCAACATGAATAATCCATATTAAAAATCATTTTTTATTGTTTGTCTGATGCAGGTACATCCAGCTGACCAATCCCAAATAGGATGAAACGCGCTTCCCAGATTTCACTGTTAGCCACCGTCCATTATTGCTTATAATCTATATTCAGCGTTAAATAAGTTTATAAGTAAACATGTGTATTTGATGGTCATATGTTTGACAAAGATTTGACTTTTGTGTAAATGTTAATCATGATTTGTACCAACCGAAAAGCTTCATAAATGTTATTTCATTATTATTTTGATTGAGATCATAATCCAATTGATGTTAGACCACCACTGAAAACCTGAAAGCACTAGACGGCCATTCCATTCTATTGTGTGACCCCTCAGTAGTGCGCATCTACGATCCTGCTCCGCAAGATTCGAACCTAGGGCCTTCGGTCTTGCGCGCAAATGCCTAACCTCTAGACCGCTGGGCCGGCATCAAACGGTGTTAAAGTCTAACCTCAATCAATCCACGAAATTGCGCGACCATTATCCATTGTCTGAGGAAGATACTTGTCTTTACCTGAGATGGAATATGTCCACTGGTCACGGCTTCTCACTAGAACTCCGAGAATTCCCTCACGAAGCTAGTCACTATTTAGCATATAAGTAATTAATTTTTATTTTTAATCCAAAATTGTGGTTGTTTCTTTACATGAATCTGTTGTCCAGACAATTATTTCCACACCTTTTTTTCAAACATAATATTTTAACACTTCAGATATCACATGCAATAGTATCTTTCTTTTGTATTACTTGAGAGTGTTTAGGCTTCCCATATCACTTTGTAAAAATTGATTTCGTAAAACGTCATCATCGATTTGTTTGCACCCAAATGTATATAATTCGTTATGTGAAGTCTATTTTATAAAGATATTGGTGTTTCCTCATATTCCAACTCACGTATCTTCGTTCTATTTTTTACCAAAAGTATTGTTGCATAAAAAATGAACCGCTGAAGCTATATATATATATATATATGGTCATTATTTGTTGACGTATTTACATGATGTAAGCCTTTTTACTTTCAACCCACGTATTACATGTTCGAATGTAATGTTTGCTCCTAATTTCATGTAATTTAAATTTATTTGAACAAAGCAAAATACTACTAAATATTACGATTAAGCATTTTTTTTAAAAATTTCTTATATAATTAAAAGGTAACGGAGCAACATTGTTCTTGCGAAAAGGTTTATAAATTGACAACCCTTTATCCAGTTTATCATGAATATTATCACTTTCTAATTATGCATATACTCAAACATCAGTTTAAGGTAAAAATATACAAATAAACAAAAACTTTGATTCTTAGGTAAAATATTTTGTTTATTCAATTCAGAATTTATTCATAATAATGAGAAGATGGGAAAGAAAAGTTAGGCAAGATGAATAAAGTATATAGATTTTATGGTTTGATTTCCTTCATTATCTTCTATCGCTTGTATAAAAATAACAAGAAAATTATCATAGTACCGGTTTCTATTTTTATTATTTTTATTCTACATAATGATACAAAAGTAAGTTAAAATGGTTATACAACTTTTAACAAACTTGAAGAATATCAAACTTGAAATCCACTCATATCACAAATTTGTAGATGAAACTCATCATGCGTTGAAACTATTCAGCGTACTACTGTTAAACCAGAAAAGAATTAAATAGCTGTTTCATAATTGAAATTTTTTGAACTCGTTAACAGCAAGAACTTCTAATCATGAAAAAATACTGAATTAAAGACCTTTGTATCATGAAATGATAAACTTAGAATTTGCTAGTTTATATTTCTAATCTTATATCTATGATAATGAAGAACGAAAAAGAAAATCAGTATACATATTGACATAGTTGAAATCATGAGTCAATTGAAGATAGACCACCAAGGAAAACCAAGAAGCACTGGACGGCCGTTTCGTCCTATTATGGGACTCCTCAGCAGTGCGCATCCATGATCCCACCTCGCGAGATTCAAACCAGGACCTACCAGTCTTGCGCCAGAGCACTTAACCGATAGACCGATACACACTGACGTTACTTAATTTGTAAAAAACTTTTTTCTTTAGTATATGATAGTTTCATCAATCATTTCTTTTATTTACACTTCATATTTATTGATTTATGGACAAAGATATTGAAAAAAATTACATATAAAAGTCAAGTTTTTCACGCTTTCAATAATCTTCTTCAATTTATTTTATTATTATTGTCAGTATTTTCACCTGTTTATTCATCCTGTTTCTATGTCCTTTAAATAGAATCAATGAATATAAGAAAGAAGAAAAACAAAATAAAAAAAGATGCAACATTTTAATTAATAAAATTTATTCAACTGCATACATTAACTGATAAAAATAATCTGTAAATATTAAAAAACAAAAAAACAAGATGTTAATGTTTACGTTAGTTTATGAAAATATAGTCACTAATTAACAATTGGATGTTTATTCCCTTTTTTTTTAAAAAAAAATAAAAAAATAAAGAATTTAATAGAGTTTGACATTCTGGCTTGTTTGTCTGTTTCTTTTTTGGTCCTTCTACTGATAAGTTGAGGAACTAGTTCTTTTTTTTTTCTTCTTCTAAAAAAGAAACCCTAGTTATATACGTTTAACGATATTGTTTAGAATGACAAAACAAACAAAAAAACAGAAAAGAAAACAGTTAAAATCAAATCTAATCAAAAATTAAAATACCCAAGAGGAATAATTTTGAATAAATATAAAATGTATAGTAGTTAATGACTGTTATTAGAAAAAAAAGAACATTTTTGAATATAGATAAATGATTTTACTGTAAATTAAATTTATTATGTGTATTTATCAATTCAACTGCTCCTGTGGAGCCAGTTATATAGGGCTTAAATTCTGGAAAGTTCATCAACGAATACAAGAACACCATCCGTCGTGGTTGAGCAAAGGACAGGTAAAGGTGATTAAGAGTTCCATTCTCGCTCACTTGGTGGACACAGGTCATCAAGTTGAACCGAATAAAGCTTTCAAGGTTATCTACCATATTCCATCAAATTTAACGCATGGTTTACAAGTTCGTCGTTTGCACATAGCTGGAGCCATCGCAATCCATGTTCACAAACCGAACCTTTGTACCCAAAAAAAGTTTGTACAACCACTCTTGCTACCTTGGCCATCGGTATAGCGGAGTTTGTAGCAGAACTTTGGTAAACAATTATCTTATTCCTTCCGTTTTTGCATTTTTGTATTTTACTAATTCTCTACATTCGTCTTTTGATTCTTACATAACTACTTTATTACTGACCATTCATCAAAATATTTTGTTAGTTCTTTCTCCTTTTACATATTATGCAACGTACCAACAGCTTGATTTTCGAATAATAACTTTGATTAGTATTAATCCTCTTTCTTCCAACTAATAATCGATATGCCATTACATAATTATTACCTAAAGTATTTACTCGATGAGTGTTAGTCCTTTATTGTGAATCATAAATATATATATATATATAAAATTGAAAAGAAATTTCCTCGCTTGATTCGTTGCTTTTTAAATTTATTACTCACAAGTTTTTTTGATAAGTAATATTGTAATGAATATATATATATATACAATATGTTATCTTAAGACTTAACGTTTCACATCATAAGTCTCTTACACATTACTACATATACCTAGTTTAAACATTTTTAACGTTGATTGGATGGCTTATTCAATACAAAATGAACCGAAGAACCATGAACCTATTTATATTCGATTACTTCTGATGTTCGATTATATTTCCTTGAAAAAAGCTTTGACCAGATTGCCAGGTGAAACGTTGGATTTACTTCAAATTCATTCGCTAAGATTTTACAAAAAATATGTTATTCCTATTTATTGTCTTACATCAACTCGGTGTTCAAATACTTTGAAACTATTCGCTCTAATTTAGACGAAAATTGTTATAAATTTTAGTAATTTTACAGTTGAAATTACCACCATGGAAAACCTGTAGGCACTGATAGGTCCTGGGTTCGAATCTCGCGAGGTGGGATCATAGATGCGCACTGCTGAGGAGTCTCAAAATAAGACAAAACGGCCGTTTAGTGCTTCTAGGTTTTCCATGGTGGTCTAGCTTCAATTTATTCATGATTTCAACTATAAAATTTCATGAAAAGTAATTTTGTAAGTGATTTATTTCACTGAAGATCTTAGGTTGAGATGTAATTTTTTTTGTTTTGTGAACATCAGAATAAAGTTTTGAAATATGTATTGTAGTGAGCGACAACACAAGCGGGGACAATCGAATGTTTTTCAACACCAAAAGTACAGAGTCCCTCTGTAAAATCTGAGAACCATACAGTAAATACTTTATTTGCAAAATGTCAATCAATTCTCTCAAAAACCTGACTGTTCTTTCCGGTTAATGTCAGTCAATCGACTCAGACTTCATTGTTCATTTGTTTCCACACAAATCCTCCTCTGTTTTCGTTCTCTTTCCTTCGATATTCTTAACCTTCTGCCAGTAGGCATTTCACTTTCAGGTAATGATACATACTACTTATATCTGTTGAAATCAGTAGCACACATCACAGGATTAATGAAAATTTATTATTAATATAATTATTCATAATTCTCAATTGACATCAATTAGTTTACATCAGTCTACTACTTTAATACTACTTTAATTTTAGGAGAAAAGCATTTTTTAATGAAAAAAATATTTTTTAAAGGGAGAACTACGAAAAATAATATCTTTGTTAGCAATAAATGTTTCAAACGAAAAAAATCAACACAAAACGTAATATACGTATTCTTGGTAAGCGAAAGTAGAAATGTAACTAAGAAAGAGAACTTTTCGTAGCAATAATTAATATTTCTTGCATCTAGCACAATAAAATAAGTTTATATGAGACAAAGAATTAATTGGATAACATTTCCCTAAAAATTATTATTCAAACTATAGTCGTTTTTATCATAATGGAGATTTGTGGAGATTGCAGTAATTTTAACAGTTGAATTTCTGATTTGATCTAAGCTAGGTTACCGTTGAATTCAATGGTCTACAAGTTAGGTGCTCATGCGTGAAACTGAAGGTTATGGGTTCGAACACGATGTACGGGGTCGTGGATGCGCCCATCTGAGAAGTCTCATGCTAGGACAAAATGGCTGACCAGTGAGTTCGTTTTGTTTCTTATTAATTAGTGAATACCACTACATGTTAAGAATGAGATTAAACACATGTTATAAGTAAGTTATGTATAGAACCATCTTTCAAATATAGATATTAAAGTACAGAATGCTGATTATGTTTATCCATTCAGAAAAAAGTGAAAAATGCATCATTAACTCTTGATAATAGTTCTTAGCTTATTGATAACATTATAGATATTATTCGAAATGGACAATATCTGTGCGTTTAAAAATGAAATAATCATTAGAAGTAACTTACGTATATTTCAAACTGTCAGATATTTAGTGTATTTACGTTTTAAAGCAAAAAAAAAAACAAATAGCTGATTACCAGTGTCTAGGGTTTCTACTTCAAACATACATCGGTTTCATTTGATAATACAACTGTTTAAATGTTCTTAATAAATTTATTTCAATGACTAAATTACCAAACATTTGCTATAATACGATAAAAGATCTTTTCACATTGACAAAATAAAAACACGTTCCAAGCATTTATCGTTAATTATTAGTGGACGATTGTGGCGATTGTTGAGTTTTGTTTGAGAGCATGAACTGATCCATGTTAGATCACCGTTGAAAACGTGGAAGCAATGGACGGACGTTTCATCCTGGTACGGGACTCCTCAGTAGTTTATCGTTAATTTTACATAACTCTTGATTCCATATGAAAAAATCCACTGCTAGTTCATTCGGTCACTAATTATATCACATCAAATGTTGTTGGACGAATTTAGTATAATATTTGTTGTCTTACTAGCTAATATATTATGAATTAAGTGACTGATTGACTAGTTGTTAACGTAAAAACCACTTCCATGATAACAGAAATCAAAAACCACATAATTATGTAACACGTAACTATACAGATAGATGATAAGGCACGAAAGGTAAACAAAGTTAGAACCATCATAAATCAACATTTGCCATCTGAGATATTCAGTTCCCCACCAAAAAAAGCAGGATTAAGTAGTAAACATAAGAGAAGTTCGGTTACCATGAAGCAGTATTACAATATTAAAAATTCAGAAGATTTCGATTTAAAAACTAATACGTGACAATTAATGAAAAGAATTCACATATTTTGTATGATCTAATTTTTGATTATTACAGACAATTGAAATATTCATTTGTTATTGTAATTCCAGTACACCAAATTACTTGTTTTGCCAAAAGTACTAGAAGTATTCAAAAAAACATAAACTTAAGGTTATTTAGTATTACTTGTTTCAATGTTCCCGTTGATGATTAAGACTGCAATTGATCAGTCTCTTATTGGAATATGTGCATACTGTGTGTATTGCCTCGATATTTCCTTAATTCACGAGTATTATAAACAAGGATAGATGATGGCTAGCATTGGAATCCAGGACGAGCGTTTCATTTTATTTGGGACGCGATGGCATTTGAAGCGAATGGTATCTGTGTCGAGTGAACAGCTGATCCAGATGATGAGTCCCAAATAGGACTAAACGCGCATCATGGATTCCACTGCTAGCCACCATCCATCTTTGCGTATAAATGTAAGCTTTATATTCTACATGAAAAAATAAAATATTTAAATTTCTCAAAAATGTAATACAATAAATTAAGGGATTTGTAGCCACATTTTCTCAAATACTAGTCTATTAATGTTCTGGTAATATCTTTATGTAAGTCAATGATCTTGGATTCCATATACTAATATATATATATATATATATATAATATGATCCTTTAATATACATGTTGTAATGTACCAGTTTATTGTATTTGTAATTGTCGATTTCAAATATTCAGTCCGGAAAAATATTGATTCTAAGCGTGCGTCAATTCTAAGGATACAATGTCAGCAACAATTCGATAATGAAACAGTTTAAAGTCCATTCATGAATGCAAGACAAATTTTCAATAACTGCCTCAAAATCAAAATGACCATCTTCCATGGTAATCTGAACCACATTTTAATATGAAAGACTTCGTAAAAGTAATTATAATAGAAATTTCCATTTTAAAACATTAAAAATAACAAAGTAAAACAATTTAACCTTATTAGGAGGGCGTTTTGTGGAGATGTTAGTAATTTTATATAGTTGAAATCATGAGTCAATTGAAGCTAGATCACCATGGAAAACCTGGAAGCACTGGACCGCCGTTTCGTCCTATTGTGGGACTCTTCAGCAGTGCGCATCCACGATCCTGCCTCGCGAGATCCTTAATTAGCTTTTCATCATGGTTTAAGACTAATGCATATATATATGCTTTTTGTTCAAAGTAACTAGGACGAAACGGCCATCCGGTGCTTCCTGGTTTACCATAGTGGTCTAGTTTTAAATGACTCATGAACTTAACCATTAAATAACTATGTTATATTTAGTTTTATATAAACACGATACGTTAACTGTCTTAAAGACTTGATTAGTTGTTCAGACTATTGTAATCGGTCAACACAACACCAAAGAAGCATTTAAAAGATTGTTATGTCACATTCTACCTTTAAAACTTGGTTACTGTTTTGATGATAATCTTTTTTTTTGTTTAAATATACATTGGTTTATGTAAAACGTAACTACGGTGAATATATATTCCATTCATATATTACTGTAAACATGGAATCAATTGTCCAATGATTTGCTTTATTCTCTAAGTTCTAAAAATAACTATACATATGGAATTAGTTTACAAATTACATCAATTTTCTTTGCATCTATTTCTTGATACAAAAACTAAATAAATCTTTATAATTTTTTTGATATACCGCTTAGAGTTTATATACTACTTAAATGAATATAAATGCTGAATATAAATTATTTCTACTATTAATTTATTTAATAAATTCAAAAGAATTGCTTTTTCGGTTAATAAAATGGCTAACATTACTATCAAGTTATTTTTTATTACTATTAATTATAAAACTCTACTAAAAGTTATATTGATTTTCTATGTCCAACTTTTCTATGACACCGTAAATAAGATAAGAGAAATAACGATCCTTTTGAAAAAGAGAAATAGTTATCTGATTAAAAGTAGTAATTAGGCTCTACACGTATACATTTACTGAAAGTACTTATAAAAGATAATAAAAACGGTAGTAGTAGGAGTAATATTAGGCCTTGATCGCTTTTTAAGGCTATAAAAAAGAATGACTATATACATTATTAAATATATTAGGTGTGTTTATTACATTAGTCTTGATTAGTAAACGATATAACTTAGGGACGTTAATACTAGAAAATAGGTTAACATTTTATCTAGGAAAGTCATGTAAGGGAAATCTATGTTAATCACTTGAAAATTCGGTGTCTGTTTTTGTGATCAAAGACTAAACATTAATATGCGTACTTTTCAATCTTCCATTACACTAGTAATTGGTTGAATGTTTCCATCGAAATTATTCAAATATATTTCTGGAAATCAATATATCACTATGTAAATATAAAGTGTAGATCAGGTTAAATATTCACTTAGTATTGTTTGTTTGAATCTTCCAGCTGACGAGTCCCAAATAGGATGAAACGTGCGTCCTGTATTCCACTGCTAGCCACTATCCATCTTTGCTTATAATACAGATTAAATATTGTTTGGATTAAGAGACAATTTGATTTACAGAATGTTTACTAAAACCATTCCTAACAACAATAACATGAATCAGTTTTATTCGAAATGAAATAAACAAAACTAGTTCCAATGGATTCAATAGTTATACTAACAAAAGTTTACCAATTATTTCAACATTATAATAAACCTACCAACTTTTGTTTAATACACAATTAGAAATATGACTTTGATATACTAGAAAATATCATAAACTAAGAGATATGTATGTTTAAATTCACTTGATGCTGTTTACTTGTATATTCCCATTGTTATTTAGGACTGCAATTGATTAGTCTCTTGTTGACACATGTGTATCCCGTTCCGACTACCCCGATATTGACTGAATTCACAAGCTATATAAGCAAAGAGTAATGTTAAATGATTAATGAAAGGTTATTGTTTTCTTTTCTATTTATTAATGAAAAAAAACTTATTTATTATAAAGTTAATAATGATGATATCCTACTTCATTCTTAATTCTAACTTCAATTTACTGATATAATAATTGAATAAATTGTTGAGTACATTTCGAGTTCGTTCTTGTTTTCTATTAAGATACTTGAATAAATAAAATACATTTAATTATTATCTAAAATTATTTCGATTGAATAGTTTATTTCTACTAAAATAAAATACTAATCGTGATCTTTTTAATAAACGGTCGTCCGGTGCTTCCAGGTTTTTCATGGTGTAGTTTCAATTGATTCATCATTTCAACTATGAAATTACTAAAATCTCCTTCTGATAATAATCATATACTCACTGATGACTGGCTTCTAAAGGTATTTCCTGGAGTTCTAGTGAGAAGCAGTGACCAGAGGAGTTCAACCGGGTCTGTTGTGAGATAGTAACTCACTGAAGACAATGGTGGACGGTTGCTCAATTTCGTAGATTGGTTGAAGTTAGACATTAACACCGTTGGGTGCCGTCTCAGTGATCTTTTGGTCAAGTGCTCTGGTGTGAGACTGATAGGTCCTGGGTTCGAATCTCGCGAGGTGGGATCGTGGATGAGCACCGCTGAGGAGTTCCACACTAGAACGAAACGGCCATCCAGTGCTTCCAGGTTTTCTATGGTGGTCTAGCTGCAACTGATTCATGATTTCAACCATAAAATAAAACTTCTAAAAATAATTTTAATATTTTTGACAGAAAATCAGAGCAAGAAATAATGTTTATAATTCTTTTCTCAAAATTCTACTTAGGAAAAAAACCTCAGGTTGAAATACCATTTTTGATTTTAAATTATCGATAAGTTTATAAGTAACGGTGGATGGTGGCTTTTAGTCGAATCCAGGACGCGCGTTTGGTCCTATTTGGGACTTGTCAGCTGGATGTACCATTGTCTCCGAGATGATGTTCGTTCCGGAATTCAAACCTAATACCGTTCGCTTCAAATACCATCACGTTATCCACTTAACTACTGAATCCTGATAGTAAATTGCGTCCTGGATTTCACTGCTAGCTACTATCCATTTTTTGCTTATAACGCTTGTGAATTAAGAAAATATCGAGACGATGCACACAGTATGCACATATGCCAATAAGAGACTGATCAATTGCAGTCCTAAACATCAATGGGAAGCTTCAAGTTAACAATGCCCATTGAATTTATGGATAGGTTTGTTATACCTTTATCGGTCTCTTAATTAATTCACTTGCATATATGTACGTAAATTTACCAGTGTCTTCTTTTTGGTTTATTTAATCAAGTAACACGTTGATAAGCCATCTTCTATATGAATTGGTTTTTATTTTCCTGATTTCATTATATCAATACGCTTCAGTGAAAGAATAAACAAAATGATTATCAAAAATATTCGATTCATTAAACCATTAATTTTATAAACAATAACACCATAGCATCAAATATATATGATGATAAGTATATGCTGACATACACTTAAAACATCTGTAATATGATAAAACAAATCATGAAGGCTGAGAGCAAAAAATGAGCATTTGTTATTGTGTTTTAGATTTAAAAACCTTATCGTCAATATATTATGTGGAAATAAATTTTTAAGAAAATATTACTCTAGTCGACCACTGATACGATTTTTGAACGTCACCTGTAGCACTTCTTTTGTGACTGCCGGTACCGAGCCCCCGATAAAGGAAGAGGCCTGAGCATTAGTTAGGCAACACTATCTCATAGGAAACAACATCGCTAAAAAACACTTTCCAGAAATAATCATTTAAACCATTCCCTCGAGAGTTGAAGGTTACTCATTTTGAAGAATCATGATGTCGCCTAATGAAAGCTATAAGAATCGAGAAAGGAGCTGACATAGCTTCAGATCACCACCTGGTTGTGGCCAAAATGAAACTGAAGCTAAAATAGCGATGGACAACGGAAAAGAATTTTGCACATGTTTAATACAGCCTTCCTTGAAAATGTGGAACTAATGCTCCCTGGCGGACTCGATCCCGTGTTACTTAGCTTCACAGTCAGAGATGTTACCACTGAGCTATTCGGGCCGCGACCGACCTCCTGTAGTGGTAACATCTTTGACTGTGAGGCTGAGTGACACGGGATCGAATCCGCCAGGGAGCATTAGTTCCCTCAAGATTACAGGTACACCTTGCTGACGAGTGCCAAGTAGCACGAAACCCGGGTCCAGAGTTTCCTGTTGACCAACTCCAACCACCGTCTTACCTCAATCTGAGTTTATTCAGGCAGTTAATTTAATTTCATAATGAATTCACTTGAGACCTGGGTTTTTTTATTATCAACATTTGTATTTACAAAATCAAGAAATCTATTTATTGTATATAGATACTACTGTTATATTTCATATTCACTATCTTTGTAAAATATCTGATGGAATAAATCTCATTATATGAAATGAATCATTCATATTTAAAGAATGATAGGACTATAGTTTATGGACAACCTTTGAGTGACGCTAGACTGACCTTCAGAGTGTCCATCTAACAACTAGAACTAAATGAGGGTTATAAACCTCTGTGAGGAATTAGAATTATGATTTACTATTGATGGTTAAGGTAAGGAATAAGATTTAGGGTTTTCATCACGAACTGACATCAGTTATAATTCCAAAACGGTATTTAGCCAATTGGATGAACGAATTTCGCGCCAAAATCAGAAACCTCTTATCTTACACTTGATTGGTTAATCCATAAATTATAGTCTTGCCTAAAAAATTTTGAATTTCATTTATTTTATCAAAATATTCGCTGATTTTTAACTTGTATTTTTCGAATAGAAATTCATTGTATTAATTGAACTTTTTGATACTTTTATACTGATAAAGAATAAATAAAATTTCAATTTCATACTTTGACCGTGAAACTATTTTAATAACATATTTGTTATAGGATACAATGGTATTCACTGTATCAAATACTTCTGTATTGTCTATTCAAACCAACTGTCAATTATAAACACTTAAAAGAGTCAGATATTATCAAGATTTAGTCACATTTGATGTATCTTATCCTTGTGTGTTGAATAGTTTCCTGTTCTCTATGAATTGTCTTATTGAAAATAGATCAATGCCACTATATATATATTGTTATATCTCGAACTAAGATTATTAGTATGCAATGGATAATTTGAGCACTCGAACACTAGAACATTCTCAAGTCGCATATGAGGAGATACAAGACAAGTGGAAGGAATGTTATTCCAAACAGTGTCAATTAGGGTACAAAACAGTCAGGTATTTATAGTTTTTAGTAAAAACAAAATCATCATTATAGTTATCCACTCCGTGCACAGGGGGTTATCAGCATTTGTACAATAGGGAAGCTGCACGTAGTGATTCTGGAATATTCTTTCGAAAGCTGATTCACTGGAATATGTCTGGATCTTTCTGAGCTTCTTAGAGCTTTCTCAAGTTCACCCACGGACCATTCTCATGTATATATATATATATATATATATATATATATATATATATATAATTAGATAATTTCAATATTCCAGCCTAATCTTAACATTCCTTAGTATAGAATCAGTAGGAGAATTGATGAATTATGTCTACTTGTACTTTGCTACAACTCCTAAAGTAAGATGCTGAGTAGCTTTGTTTTTTATAAGAATAAATTCTAAGGTTATTTGAATGTAAGTGATTGAGAAACGCTTATTAATTTGGAAAAAAACATTTGTTTTATCTCCAAATAGTTTAATTTTATTTACCACGATTAATTTTAAGAGTATTTTATTTATACCGTAATTTCCAGTCATAATGTAGTGAAGGAGAACACAGGCGTAGACAACCAAATGCATTTTAATACAACATTACAGAAAATTTTGGTGTAATCTGAGAATCATACAGCAAATACTTCATTCTCAGAACATTCATCAACTATCTCAAACTTTGTTGTTCCTTGGTTTTCATACCAATCACTCGCTGTTCTCGTTCTTTCCTCACCGATATTCCCAACCTTCTGCAGCCAGACATTTCATTTTCGATTGATGATACATACTACTTATATCTGCCGACATCAGTAGCACACGCCATAATAACATTATGTATGTCACATAAATATGTGTTCACTTTTATAGTTCAAGTTTTGAATAATGTCAGAATAAACGAACAACTTTAATTATTGAATGTAAAAGAAGATTTCGATTACCTCATTTCAAGGGCAGTAAAAATGAAGCTATTCGGCATTAAAAAATATAATCCAGCCATTAAGTAATGATTTAAAATACTATACAACATATTTAGAAAAACCTACGCAGGGATTTTAATATAAGATGTCATGTTTTCCTAAAACGGACTCAAACTATTTCATTTCTAGTCGCCCTCTGAATAATGAAAAATGACCTCATAGTAAGCATAAAATTCTAGTCGATCATGCCTTATGTTCAGTAGTCTGCCTACGTTTGTTAGTAACTACCTTTTATAAGAATATTACTATTCAGAATGTTATAAACGCTTACTCACTACTAGAGTTCATCATTACAGTACTTTTATTTTTAGGTTAAAATCATCAGTATAATTACTAGTAAATATAATTTAGTTAAAACAGAATATTCCTAAAAAAGGAAAAAAAAAAGAATATAACGTTTGTTCATTCTGTTTTCATTGTTTTGTTTACTTATATCATCTTTCAATCAAATTGTACATACATTCAAACAATGATCCATATCTTTATCGTTACAATAACACGTTTATTTACATTTATTTAAATGAGATTAGTCTTCTTACGATTGACTATTGTGGTTATTGTTATATTATACAATATTTGTAGAAAATAAACATTTTACACTTCACTGATCTCTTCTATATGGTATAAGGGGTTTGTTTTTTTTTGTTTTCATGTGAAAAAAGTCATGTAAATGTAGCAAGTTTTCATTCATGTGTGATATTAGGCATGTGTTATGGTACATTATTTATTAGTGTAATTTATTGTAAACAATAGGGAATTCAGTTGATTGAATGGTATCTATAAACAGACACCTAGATATCTATATATATTAACTTATCTTGATGAAAAAAATATTATTCATTAGTTATGCATGTGATTAGGTGAACATTTGGGAACAATGTTGACTTTTTTTTCAATGTGAAGTAACTTTCAAAATGCTTAAGAAAGTTCTTATCATTCAATGATTCATCAAATGATGAAGATTGAAATAACTTGGTATTTGAAGAGTCTATTCATTTATTCGATAAGTTAAGTGAGACAATAATATGATATTTCTGTTAATATTTAGACATAAAACTTTATAACGTTCTATCACTAGAGGATAAGTTGCTGATTTTTATATATTCGCGTGGAAACCAAGATGGAATTGTTAATTCATTAGAATTTTATTCAGGGAAAGTTGCTGATTAATAATACATAAAACTTGTTACAATCAACGTGCGACCGTAGAAAAGTGCTTACATTTATGTTATCTTCAAATATTTTGGTGACAGAACGACAACATGAAGTTTTACTACGAAATCATAGATCCTTCCATAAACTACATAATATGGTTTTTTTCATAAAAAGCTTGATGAGTTACCTTAAAACGCTCAAACAAACTACACTTATTGGAAACATACCTTATGTCGATTATTTCTTTTTAATTTTTTCAGTAAAAACGATGTACAGTGTAGTCATTATTACATGCGATTACAATGAGCTTATTTTTTTTCTGAATTTTAAAATTAATTCTAGTAGGAATAAACTAAATTGATGCTGGTTACATCCTTAGCTTTAAATTCACGTCAGTAGTAAAATCTGTAATCTTTAGAGCTAAATCTCGAATTGAATGAGAAAGTTACCATCTGTTTTAACAAACGATATTCGCAAATGTGATCTGAATCAATAATCTGAAGATTAAGTGTTCAACGAGTACTATCCAAGTAGTAGGCATGATCTTTGGAGGAGTTTTCAGAAAAACTTGATTTTCTATGCCAGAAAGTTTGCTGTTATAGGCTACTTAGTTTTTAATGTTTTTATAGTTAAATTGAGTCCTCAAAACAAGAATCATAAATTTTACGTTAGTAAGTCAGTTAGTTACACGAATAAGTAAACTAAAGAGCAACAACTACACAGAAGTTACGTTCACATATAGTTTTGATAATTTAATTCTAAATATTATATAACAAAACTTCGATAGTGTAATAAAAAGACGAAGATTATCAGAACTATGTGATATATTAGCGCAATAGATTTCCAACAATCTGATCGCACATATACTTGTTAATAATATATATAAAAATAAAAGGTCAACTAGACTGAAAATGGGGAGTAAGAATAGAAAAGGATAATAATAATAATAATAGTGTGAAAACAGATAGTTAAAATAACTCATAGTGTCATTGAATAAGAAAAAGAGAATTCAGTGAAGAAAATTTTCTTTTCGACGAAATTATTTACTTAAGCTGTACATCCGTATATATAGTTATATGGAAAATATATGTCTACAGGAGGCTAGGAAAGATTCCATTATAAATTGATTCGACAATAAATAACAAATAAGGTTACGTACTAATCAAGGGCTAAAGATGCAAATAATTTATGGGTCAGATAGTCCAATTGACAGATATGAAGAAAAGCGACATACACAAATGTCATAATCATAGACTGAATAATAATAAAGAAAACTTGTATAAGGTAATAATAATAACTGACTAGAGTTTAAAATGTAAAACAGTAATTTAAAACCGTTTAAAGATCCCCATCATATTAAAAGACTAATATTTGAACGAAGAATATTCTTTTCGATAAATTCTCTTCAGGTTCTACAATTACGTATCCAAATTAATAATCCGAAAAAATGGCCAGGTTAAAGGTAAAGTACATCGTTTAAAGTATGTCAGTTTAGGATTGTCAAACCAAATAGAATAAAGTTGTTAATGTTGATATGATTCATAGAGAATGTTTACTTGAATCTGCATATATGTTAAGTGAAAATTCAAGATCTGTGATCAGAATAACTACGGGTCAGATAGGGTGAGAGAGATATGATGTACTATGCCTTTAACCTGGCCATTTTTTCGGATTATTAATTTGGATATATAATTGTAGAACCTGAAGAGAATTTATCGAAAAGAATATTCTTCGTTCAATTAATTTAAAAAACAAAAAACCGATACGTTTAAGGTGAGAACAAACTGCTTTTGAATACACAAAGGGAGTTTGAATTTTCGTATGGCTAAGGCTTCAATGAACTTTAGTATACGGCCTTTCGAACCGCTTTCACATTATTCTAATTATTATTATTAACTTTGTCTCCTCTTACTCCCCACTTCGAGTTTAGTTGACCTTCTATATATAAATGTTCTTAACAAGTATATGTGTAATCAGATTGTTCGAAATATATTGTGCTAAAATGGACATTGGCTAGCAGTGGAATCCAGGACACGCGTTTCATCCGATTCGGGACTCGTCAGCTGGATGTACCTGTATCTCAAAGTTGATGTTCACTATAAAACTCGAACCCAGTACTTTTCGGTTCAAACGCCATCGCGTTATCCACTCAGCTAATATGTCACATAGTTCTGATAATCTTTCATCTTCTTATTACACTATCGAAATTTAATCAAATGAATTAATTGTTTTATATAACAAAACACTGAAATTCTCACATTTTTCCATATCACTCATTATCTTCTACTTAATCATGTAAACAAATTTTGTCGGTTAAGATTAACACAATCTTCAATAATGAAAACAAAAATACATAAATAACTGTATATGAATTATGCTTTTTGTTTAAAAAATAAAATAAAATATACTACTGATATCTTATTTCAACAAGATTAATGTAAATAACAATAACACATAAATATATGTAATCATCTTATCTCTATATTCAACATGTAAGAGAACATGTTCCATTTATAAATCAATAAACAGTATTAAAAACATAATTGAACACGATATTTCAATGTTATCATATTTAGTTTTTTTTTTCGTTTATATTACACAAATATGTTTTAGTTAACTAAACATTATCAAATCAATCTACATTTCATGAAGAGATAATTAAAGTATAAACAGATCATATTTATTTTGTTATACATAAAGGGAAAAAATGGAACATAAATTTTATAGTTGAGCTTATGAGCCGATTAAAGCTAGGCTATCATGTAGAACCTGGAAGCACTGAACATTCGTTGGATGCCGGCTCGGTGGTCTAGAAGTTAAGCGTTTATACGCGAGACAAACAGATCCTGGGTTCGAATCCTGAGGGCGGGATCGTGCATGCGCACTGCCGAGGAATCTCACACTAGGACGAAATGAGTGTCCAATGCTTCCAGGTTTTCCATGATGGTCTAACCTTAATTGCCTCTTGAATACAACTGGTAAATTACTACACTCTACACAAAACTCCTCAATCTATACATAAATATTTTTTAAAATAATAAACAGATATGAAATTTAGAAAAAAAAGAACACATCAGTATATTTTCATTGATAAAAATTTGTTTGTACTTTTGTTAGTAAAACTTACTTGAATGTTTCTAACTCACTTAACAATTGACGTATTTTAATATTGAAACAGTGTTAAAGTATATGATGATGGAATATAGTACAATATCGTGTAGTTATATCGAATGGTTTCTATTTAATAGAAATTTCTATCCAATATCTAAGTATACTAGTTTATGTAAGTTTTAATTGTTAATAGAAACATAGAATCTCAAAAAACACTTATCTGGTATGTTTAGAAATTCTTCAAAGTATACGTCTGTTACCAGGATCTGAACGAAATACCTGTTCCTTTCAAATATCTTAATAGAACTGTTATACGATTACAATTGTTTGGTGGTGAACAGTTCATAACTTCTAGAATTTTGATATTCATCTCTTTAAGTTTAAAACATTTATGACTCGAAACTTAAACTAATTCAAGTTCGGATCAAATCCAAACTAAAAAAAATATATACGAGCTGATCATAGTATGTTCAATTTTTTAAGCACTAAGTAAACTTATTTCTTAGATTGATAATTACATGGACAAAAATCAATACAAACACTTTCAATAGTTCAGAACAAAAATCACTTGAAGCTAGATCACCATGAAAAACCTGCAAGCACTAGACGGCCGTTTCGTCCTATTATGGGACTCCTCAGCAGTGCTCCTCCACGATCCCACCTCGCGAGATTTATAAAATTCAGGTCATCTACATGGTTATAAACATTTTTTACATAATTATAACGGATTTTCAATGGTGGCCTCTTGAATTTAATTGATAATTATAAGACATTCCTAAAATAAATTTGCCTCAGAATAAGTCTTTATTTCTCTTAAAAAGATGTTTTTCACACCTTGCACCTAAATCTTTGCAATTAAACATAGCATTGAACATGTGAATCAACTTGTGAGAGTAAATAATTACTATAATAGAAGTTCTGATAGAATTTAATCATCTGCTAAACTTTGTCAATCAGTTGTAAAAAAAAATAAAACTTGGTAAACAGTTAATGTTACGTTGTAAAAAGATTCAGTACAAACTACTACAGAGAAATAAATAATCGAAAGCACGAGATTTCTATAATTTATGGTAAAGTTATCAAACTGACATCAATAATCAGTTGTGCATAAAATTATCGTTCTAATGGCTATCTACCCAAAACCGGTTTTTTTTAATCATTTCAAAGATGGTAATAAAAAAATGGAAAGGCAGTAATTCATTTATTCATTTTCCTTTTGCAAAAACGTCTAGTCAGTATTGTTATTGGTATCAAGTTAGACATTTAGGTCATTGGTTTCCTAAACAATGATGTAATGCTACAAACTACTCTTCAGTACATAAAGATTTTTTTATTTTTATCCGTGTGAAGTCGAGAATAATCACGGTTGAGGAGTGCTAAGTTCGCTCAAATCAGTGGTCTGGTGCTTTCTAGCTTATAATAGTTCTTCAGTTGATGCCACTTCTTGATACTTACTCTTTATCAAGTATAACATTATTGAACACGTTGATGCATTGTAATACTTTATAGTGTCACTTGATAAATGTATAAAAAATAAATGAATAGTAGTGGTTTTACAGACTGATACTATCATTCAGTTTATTTAGAAATGGACTGCTAAACAAGGTTCACGTCACTGTCGAGTCTCATCTCAACACAAAATTACAAAAATGAAGGTTTTACACTACCTATGGTTCATCAAGACTTTAATCAGTTTCATGAAGCTCTAACTTAGAATCCTGAAGGGAAACGAAGAAGAGAAAGGCCGAAGAACATACTGCGTCAAGAATTGGAAGCAGACCCTAAAAGAATGAATAACAACTGGAGAAAACTAAAAAGGATTCTTCATGACACAGTTAGATAGAGAATGCTGGTGAGAGGCCTATGCTCCTCCACGAGGGGTAATAGTATAAGTCAGTAACCATAATATTCAATTGGGTAACAACTTATAATAAGGATCAATTCGTGTTTAATGAGGTCAGTGATAACAATCATAAATAACTTCAATTAACTTATGCTTTTTTATGAACAAGAGTTCCGAGATCGACTTCTCTTTATTCAACAATTCAACGCATACATTGGTTATATAAAACATTTGAAAAATGCATATTAAATCTTAGAAAACGAATGTAGTCGTTTTATAGTTAGATTAATATGTTTTCTCCATTCCTATCTGAAACTCGCATTTTCCTACTTTACAAAAACTTTTCAAGAATGTCAAGGCGATATGTCCTACTGAATAGATCTTTATTAGCATTATGTATGTAAATTCAGTCTTCCAAAAATAATTTGTCATATTTATGTAGAATTCAATCAGGCTTAAAAATTGGTAGCGTCTTTTGATTCTCTCAAAATGATTGGAATTTTGATTAATAAAATTAATTCAACTGTTAATACGGAACGATTCAATAGAAAGACAAATTTAAAGAAAAATAAAACGATAAAAGGAACCAAAAAAACTCCAATTAAATTCTGAATTCATTGAATTCTAGCCTTTTCTTCATTATGGTTGATGAAAGAGAATCATATTTGGTTAGGTTTTGTAACGACAGTATTTTAAATATAAATAACTCATAAAGATTGATGAGATCAAACTAATGGTTTACTTAATTAATCAATAAGAAATTATTTGTGACAACCCTGTTGATCAATATTCAGATTTTTATCAGTCAACTATTTCAGGAGAAATTAAATGGTTTAGTAAATCGACTCATGATCTTAAGTATTAGAATTACTATAATATCCGCGGAAACCCCTTCTAATATTAATCAACATATGCTCAATAGTGACTGGCTTCAAGAGGTATTTCCTGGAGTTCTAGTGAGATGCAGTGACCAGTAGAGTTCAACCGAGTCTGTCGTGAGATAGTAGAAGTTTAAGTTACACATTAACACCTTTGGATACCTGCCGGCTCAGTGGTCTATCGTTTAGGCATTCGTGCGCGAGACTAATAGGTCCTGGGTTCGAATCTCGCGAGGTGTGATTGTGGATGCGCACTGCTGAGTCCTACACTGGAACGAAACGACCGTCCAGCGCTTCCAGGTTTTCTAGCTTTAAATGACTCATGATCTCAACTATTAAAATTTTGTTGTTGATACTGTGTGTGCAAATTTCAATCTTAACCTTTCTTTGTAAACTATATCGTAAACATTTACAGAATTTCTGGTTATCTCGGGTCTGAAGTGACTTATAGCATGATTTATATACATTGACATGACTTTGAAATATAATTCCAGAAATTAGGAATTCAAATTATACTGATTAGACAAATGGCTGAAAATAATTGCCCTTTTTTTCACAACTTTATACTATCATATATAGATTATATCAACGATTTATTTAGATCTATAGAGTTGCTACATATTCTTAAGTTTGTATTGAGGTTATAACAATTGTTGCACCAATCAAATTACACTTGACGGAGAAGCTTTGGAGGTTGTGAAAACCTTTACATATCTGGGAAGCATCATTGATGAACACGGTGGATAAGATGCAGATGTGAGGGCGAGGATCAGAAAAGCAAGAGCAGCATATTTACAACTGAAGAACACCTGGAACTCAAAACAATTGTCAACCAACACCAAAGTCAGAAATTTCAATACAAATGTCAAGATAGTTCTATTGTGTGGGACGAAGACGTGAGGAACTACGAAAGCCATTATCCAGAAGATACAAGTGTTTATTAACAATTGTCTACGCAACATACTTCGGATCAGATGGCCAGACACTATCAGCAACATTCTACTGTGGGAGACAACAAATCAGATTCCAGCGGAGGAAGAAACCAGGAGGAAGCGCTGGAAGTGGATTGAGCACACTTTGAGGAAATCACTCAACTGAGTCACAAGACAAGCCCTCACATGGAATCCTGGAGGCCAAAGGAGAAGATGAAGACCAAAGAACACATTACGCCGAGAAATGGAGACAGACATGAGAAGAATGAACGAAAAATTGATAGAACTAGAAAAGAAGGCCCAGGACAGAGTGGGTTGGAGAATGCTGGTCGGCGGCCTATGCTCCATTGAGAGTAACAGGCGTAAGTAAGTAAGTATAACAATTGTATTAAGTGTAGAAGATGGAGATTTCACAAATGTTACATTTTCTCTATTGAATAGTTTAATCATATACAATTTGATAGTATTATTGTATAATAAAATAATCCAAATTAAAGAATGAAATATCTGTATGATAAACTTGCTAATATAACGGATTATCATAACCGTTTCATAAACAGAATAACTTTATTATTATATATGATATACTTTTCATTTAAAACGATAAATGACAGGTAAGATAATTCAATACAAATCCATCAACCACTTGAATATCCTGTAATATCTTCATATACATATGAAAACATACACAATTTCAAAAAAAAAAATAAATAATAATCCTAAGTTTCTAATCAACTACATACAGTGATTTACGTAGGTATTTATCATAGTTACAAGTTTTCTTTTTTTTCCTTTTCTTTTTTTTATTCAGTGTTATGTTAAACAACTAAAGAAGAAAAAAGAAAAAAAACTTCAGTGAATGAATCTCTTATTTTTCTTTTCACAGTTATTGTTATTATATTCTAATGTCTGTCTAAACTTTCCTCTCGTTTTTTTTTGTAGAAATATATTATATATTTATTATATTTATATTAAAATGTGCAAATGTTTAAAAAAAAAGAGAAAAAAAACGATTTACAGGAGAATTTAAAAAGAACAATTTTTCTTTATTTTACGGGAAATGAGAAACAAAAAACAAAAAAAAAAGAGTAAAGAATTTAGGAAAATTCGTGATTGAAAACAGATGTTTATCTTCATTTAAAAATGATAAAAATTTAATGCATATAGAAGATTGTTTAAAATTTATTTCAGTTTTTTTGTTCTAAGACAGGTATCTACTTTTAACAGTTTTTCTTTTTGAATTGCAACTGAATGTATGTAAACGAAAATGGAGAGTGACTAGCAGTAGAATCGAGGATGCACGTTTTGTACTATTTGGGACTCATCGGCAGGATGTACTCGCATCATAGAGTTGATGTTCATTCTGGGACTCGAACCTAGTACCATTCGCTTCAAATATCACCGCGTTATCTACTTAGCTGCTAAGTCCTGATAGCCATCTGTTTGTGCAATGAGGTGAAGTTTTAAATTCACATGGATTTTTGTCGCTTGTGTCTTCCCATTTCTTGTTTTAGGGTTGTAACTGATCAGTCTCCACGACCAGTCACCATCCATCTTTGCTTATAAAGCTTGTGACTTTAAGCAATATCGAGTCAGTCTGCACAAAATGTACATATGCCAACAAGAAACTGATCAGTTTCAGTCCTAAACAACAATGGGAAGATACAAGCATAAAATACCACGTAGATGTATGTAATTATTATTTTGTTGAATGGAACTATGCATTCATAAGAGAATTTTACCAAATGTTTTCCTGCTTTTTTTATATCACTTAAGCTCATTACCTATGATTAAATATCTGAAATTTATCTATGAACCACAGAAATTATCTATGAACTGTAGTGACATAAGATTAGAAAATAACATGAAATAATTACAACACCAGTTATTATTATATTATTTTAGGGTTAGGTTTCGTAACTAACTGTTACGAAACTTTATAATTACAATCATCGAATGAAGTTTAATAAAAATGATGATAATAATACAATGAATGTACCTGAAATACAATATAATATGGTGTGGTGTGGTCTACTTATATCCATATAAGTAGTATATAGTGATGATCAGACATAGAATGTATTTTGGCAGAAGACCGATAAGGAAAGAACTGAAATGAAGCGCAATTGATAGGAAAATGAACAAACAATGAAATTAGAGAAGATGGATTGATATTTACAGAAGAATTAATGAAGATTGAGACAATTGATTATTATTTTGCAAATTAACTGTTTGCTGTATGGTTACCAGATCTTAGTAAGATAGTTTGTAATTTGTGCTTAAATACATTCGATTGTCCCCACTCGTGTTCTTATTCATTACAACGGTACACATATTTAGTGAAAGTATACTGTATTTCGAGTCCCAGAGTGAACATCAACTCTGAGATGCAGGTACATCCAGCTGACGAGTCCCAAATAGGACGAAACGCGTGTCCTGGATTCCACTGCTAGCCACTATCCATCTTTGCTTAGTATACTGTATTTCGTTTTAACGATTTTTGTGGTTTTAATAAACATTTTGAGAGAGTATTTTCATTCAAATATTCAGTGTTATTTTATCAGCTAAAACAATCCATTTTAAAAATGTTTTCAGTAAAATTTCAATCATAATAATTTTAAATGGTTAAAATTATTTCAGTTAGTTATGATCTTTGTTGTTAGTCAATTAATAGTATTGAATATACAGTCTTTCAAATGAAACTTCCAAGAAAAACCTCGTTCATTATATGGTATATTTACGCTCCTACTGTAATGGACGAAGATTAGCGTGGTGGTGGTGGCGGGCGGTAAATCAAATGATTGCATTATGTAAAATCACACAATGTATTTGTGAAATATTAAAACAATAGTATTAATGCACCATTTGCCCAACTTCCTTGATGTGTTTCTTGAAAACTCTATCGTTTCTTTATTTTCTATTGCTACTCTGACTGCTTTTGTTTTTCTTTCTCTTCTTCTTGTTTTCCTATTCTGTCTGTAATGATCGTACTTTCAATTCCTGATACATACTATTTATATCTGTCCATATACATAGCACACACTACACTATTATGCATTAACTGCTTCTACATAAATGTAAATAAGTAAGGATAAGTCATCTTATATTGAGTGTTTTTGGTAGTAACAAGCAGATAATAAATTTCAGTTAGATAAACAAACGTACACGTTAAGAGTTTAAGGAAAATTGAATTTTTTTACCTTATTTACATAACACTGTTGATTGATTGACTTTGTTATTATGAAACAATTCAACATTGCCTCACACAATATATTATTGTCAGTAGCTTTCATTATATTATTGGAAATAATAGTAATATCATGTCAGTTCATTTTAAAGCAATTATAATTGATAAACTAGAAAAACATCCAAATAGTAAGTGGTTTTATTTATGTGGAGGATAATTTACACACAGTTTGAAAAATTGTACTATTTCCATCTTTCTTATTAGTTCTTAACATAGCAACACGTAAAGTATAAACTGTATCGTAGTTAGAAACAAGAAAGATAATCAAGGTTTAAATAAATATTTGGACATTATATATTTTGTATGTTTCGATTACGATTGAATGGATTAGATTAAAATTAAAATTGATTGACATTTTCTATTTTGAATGTTATTTTGTGTTATCCATTTTTATCAAAGAGGGTTTCGTGGAGATTTTTAGTAATTTTACAGTTGAATTCATGAGTCATTTAAAGCTAGACCACCCTTGGAAAACCTGGAAGCACTGGACGGCCATTTTGTCCTAGCATGGGACTTAGCAGTGCGCACCCACAATCCCACTTCGCGAGATTTGAACCCAGGACCTATTAGTCTCGTGCGCGAACGCTTAACCTCTGGACCGCCAAGCCAGCCGGTATCCAACGGTGTTATAGTCTAACTTCAACCAATCCACTAAATTGAACAACCGTCCACCATTTTCTTTAGTATGTTACTATCTCACGACAGACTCGGTTGAACTAGGTTGAAATAACCAACTAAAATATCGTCTAATAAATAATTTTCATGAGGTTCCTTAAATTATATGGTAAATATTCAATGTATAGTTACTGATTTGTTACGATAAGAAAATTAATCAAGCATTAGGATAAAATTACAACTATTAATTCATTCGTAAACATGGTTCGTTATTCAAATTATGGAATTAATACTCATTTATCAAATGTCTTATCCGTTAGAAATAATACGCAAAACGTTATGATAGAAATTCAAATTTCGTTTTAATAAGACGATGGATTAAAACAACATTGTAGATAAAAATGTAATTGTATAGTATTTCATTAGACAATAATTTTAAGTCAGAAATTTAACAGGAAGTTCTCGAACACAGCGAATACAGTGAGACTATAATTAATGGACAATCTTTGAGCGACGCTAAACTGACCATGAGAGTGTCCTTCTAATCACTAGGATTAAATGAAGATTATAAACCATTAAGAGGAATTAGGATTATGATTTACAGTTGATGATTAAGGTAGGCAATTAGATTTAGGGCTTTCATCACAAACTGACATCAGTTATAATTCTAAAACGGTATTTAGCCAGATGGATGAGCGAATTCCGCACCAAAATTTGAGATCTATTATCTTATATCTGATTGGTTAGTCCGTAAATTATAGACCCACCGCGAATGCAATACTAATGACAATTCTATAGCAAATAAATACAGACTGTAAAGTTAACATTTTTCAACACTTTTACAGCAGTTCTCTCCCTAAAGACTCATTTGCATATACATTGAGAAATATATTCATTATATCTCTTGCTTGTAGCTTATTTGGATAAAATCGATAAAATAAGTCCAGACCGTTTGCCACTAAGATAAATAAAATTTTTCATTTTCTCTCTTGGTTATAATGTCAAAGAAATAAAGCTTTCTCAGTAAGGCATTATTTTATTGCAAAATATTTTAGAAAATATGTTTTGCTCATGAACAGCAAGGATCTTAAACGTTTTTAAAAGACAATTTAGATTACTGAATGTTGTTTTACTGGTTGTGTGTGTCAAACAGCTCATCCAAGGGACCTTATAGAGCGTTGGTCATAGTCTAGCCGATGAGGTTAACTTTTTTTAGATGATAGCACAAAATACTTTGAAGATCGACGTTGCCCTATTTACTTACACCTGTTGTCCCGCCTAGGGCTCTTCATTTGCTACTACCAGTCTTGAGCCCAGATAGAGGAGGAGGGCTGAGCATGAGGTCAGAAATCCTGTCACACAGAAAACAACACTGCTAAAAATTTCACTTAGAAATAATCATTTAAACTGTTAAATCCCGATGAGAATCATGAGTGGTAACTTTTGAGAGCTATTTATAGATTAATACGATACGTATATCCTTATAGTATAATTGTTAAGTAGCTAACCTATGCATACTCATGTTCCTCTTATTATAAGCTTTATTTTGACCTATAAACTATCATTATACAATTTACCACTTTTGAGTTCTGCTCGCATGGGTTTATGCGTCATTGGTCCGGTCGACAAGTCATTATTCTCCGATTGGCGGTATCATTACGTTATATATTAATAGGGCACAAGGCCACAAGTTATAACAAAACCATTCAAATTCTCCCTTGGAAGTTGAAGGTTCCTCATTTAGAAGAATTATGATGCAACATTTTGAAAGTCGAGATTCTTCAGTAATCATAAGGCCAATGTTTCTTTTTAACAACCAAGGCACATAAAATTTCCAAACAACCTGGGAGATTGTGAGTACCAGTTAAAAATAGCTCCAGAAATGAGGACACAGAACCTGGTAGTTCTAGAAATAAGTAAAACCCAATGAGAGATCAACATATTAATATAATCTTGTGATTTTTTAATGAAAGCCTTTGAATACAGAAACGAATACAAACAAATACATGATATACTTATAACTTTTACATAATCCAATCACACTGACATAGAATAATAAATGCTTACTGATCTCAATTAGTTAGATACTAAATATTAAAATGCTTCACCAATTTTTTCTTTAAACATTTTTCTACATTTCTAAAACAAATAAAAGTTTTCTCAAATAAAATGGAATCTGTTCAATCTTATTTCACTATGATTATTTCATTTAATGATAATAAGAATAAGAATAATAGTAAAAGGGAAAGAATAGACCACATCAGTTAGTCACGCAGGTTACTAATATATTATTATTATTATTGTGCAACTTTAATTGTTTTATACCCTTTTCATGAAAGAAATATTCATTTCAAAGTGAAAAAAATTATTTTTCCCCTTTTTAATCTGTCTACTTTTTAATAGACTATTTGACTATATTAAAATGACGTCAATGATTATTGCATAATAGAAAACAGATTGAAAATGATTTTAATTTAAAAGTATCCATACAAAAGAAACAAAAATGATGAATCAAAGGTAAGAAAAAAAAGACCAAAACAAACAAAATAAGACACTTATTCTCTTGATTATTAGGTATTACTTTCATATTATATAATTGGACAATATTCTAATATAAATTTAGTTCCAAAATAAAAACCAATTATTTGAATATAAAAACATGAAGTTCACCGAAAGGATCTCTTATCAACGAATTTATTATGAAGTTGTACAATTGTACTCGTTCCATGAAGGAATGTGAACAAGAAGTAACCAAGATGACGTAATAGTAGAAAGATTATAGTGCTAGATTACGTAATATGAATAATAACAATAGACTTAATAAGTTAGTAATGAATTATGGCGTAAATGTAGTAAAGCGATTAAAATGTTTTTGTTACAATAACCAAAGGTCATTAAAGGTAATAGAGGCTTAAAAAAAATGAATAAAGTGATATTATGAACAATTATGGATAAAATAATGAGAATTTTCATAAATTTCATACAGTTAGTTCCCTTTATTTAGAATTTTCATAGTTGAAAGCGTGAGTCAATTGAAGCTAGACCACTGTGGAAAATCTGGAAGCACTGAACGGCAGTTTCGTCCTATTATGGGACTCCTCAGCAGTGCGCATCCACGATCCCGCACTTGCGAGATTCGACCCCAGGACCTACCAGTCTCGCGCTAGAGCACTTAACCGATAGACCATTGAATGAGAATATGACACATAAGTAAAGGGGGGAAATAAAATAATAATAATAATAATAAAGGCCAAGGTAAAGATAACAATAGGACGTGTTTTAACATAACTTTAAGGTTGCAGAAAGTAATTGTAGATAAAAAAAAGTGAGATATTTTCATCAAAATATTCACATGATTGGTTTAGACTTAAATCAATCAGGAAATCCAATCTGTGTCAAATGGAGACAGTTACCCAACTCGGATAATGAATGAAGGGTTGAGCAAGATCGTAGATTGATTGAAGTTAGACATTAACACCGTTGGATACCGTCTCAGTGGTCTAAAGGTTAAGTGTTTGTGTAAGAGACCAAAGGTCTTACATACGGGATCGTGGATGCGCACTATTGAGGAGTCCCATACTAGGACGAAACGGCCGTCCAGTGCTTCCAGGTTTTCAGTGATGGTCTAGCTTTAATTGACTCATGAATTTAACTATAAAATTAAATGTTCATCACAGTATTAAAAAATAAGTAGTTACATTAACAAATTATAATCAATCACATAGACTTTTCATTTACTAGATAGACAACAACTTTCCATTGATCATTTAAATGAAATTGATTGATAAAAATACTGTAAATTTTGTATGTAAAAATTAGAAAATAAAATTAGAATTAGTTAATTGTAATTTTACTGATATACAACCACCCAAGTATAGTAATGATTGATAGATTTTTAGTCTTTAAAATGAATGAAGAGGAAATAAAAACGAAATTAGAGAGAAACTAATTAGAATTAACAATCCTTCCCGTAATTTCTTTATCCAATTTTCATTCATAAAATACGATGGTTTATTATGATCTATACTGTACAGAAATACAAATGTTTATATATAAGTAATGTTTTGATAGTGAGGGCATTTTGTTTTAATGTCAGTGATCTTCAGCTGAGGCGACCTCTTCTTGCCATCTAGATATTTCAACAAGATATCTGTTTTTTTATTTTTATTTCAACACATCGTTATATTTATTAATAGCATAACCTATTCAGGCGCGTTTATGAAGTGTTTGCGACTTTTCTCTGTACAACCTACAAAAAAGCATAATCAGTAACATTATTGTGACTGGTGATATGTGTTGAAAAGAATAAACATTATTCAGATGTCAATTCTTGCACTGATAACATTTAAATGTCGACCATTCAGTATTTGTCATCAGGATCAATGAAGAGATAAGCAACAGAAACTTTTTGAAATACTTACTTTGTGCTGAGAATATAATAATCAATAAAGCCATTATTAGCAAAAAATAATAAAATGACTGAGAATTATTGATTGACGGTAAAAATCCTCAGTTAGTAATTAATATATTATTATTAGATGAATACTATTGTATGAGGTCAGGGCCCAATTAAATGAAGTAATATAACTTTTAATAGATCAAGTAGATGGTAACACAACACAGACGGATTATTTCTATTCTATTTATTAACACAGAAAACTGAAAACTTTATATTTTCCGGATAACTGTGAATCTTCTTATAATCTGCAAGTTTCTATTTTCAGTCAGTCATTTATTGACATATAGGCTCCTTTGACTGATGCCTATAAATTATTGATAGGTATAAGCTAATTATATTTTTCATAGTGACTATCGATGAAGTGTAGGATGTAAGTACATAAAGCTAAAAAGTTTTAAATAGAATACAATACCATATTAAGTTTCAGTGCTAGCCACAATCTAGAATAAAATCTTTTCACAACTACTTGGGTTTATCATCATTCTTTAGAATGAATACTGATCACGAAAAAGAGATCATAAAATTTATTATTTTATACACTAACGATCATCACAATATGAATGATTGTTTACTTCAGTAAAACTAAACACTTATGAAATACAGAGACCATAATACTAATCAGAAATCATGTTTTTTTTGGAGATTCCTTTGTCAAATATCTTCTATAGTCTAGTTACATTCAGTGTTAACATAAGACCGGAACTATTGACTAACTGATTACATTACCAACAAAATAAAGAATACAGATTTGATAAAGCATAATTAGAACACTTGAAAAAAAACTTTCAAATTAAGTAAAATGATCCATTTGAATTTTGACTTTTGACATTCTATTAAAATTATTAAGTGAGATTAAATGCTTCATATTATATTTTGAGATTAAAGTATTTTTATTCAGACAGCTATGCTCTGATAAAATTTAATTTACTAAGATAAGATATATTTCACTAGATATAATGATGTTCGACGGCATAATTCTCGTCACTTTTGATATATCATCAGTCAACATTTTTTCATCGCCGACACTAAATTAGTTAGTTTGAAAATTTGATTCAAAATCGAACAACTATATATCCACGATAACCTGGATGGGAATTCAGTTGTAATCATGTGACATTTAAGCTAATTGTAGCAAATATACAAGTGATACAGCTGTATTTATAATGTTTAATGTAACATATTTGATTAATAATTTGAATATACTAATACATAAAATATCGATAAGATCCCTGGTGGAATAAAATTTGTTTTACAATAAGTAGTAAAAATGATTTTATTCATTAGGTATATTCGTTTTATGAAGCATAAATTCCTACTAAGTCATCTCCGGTTACATTTACCTTCACAATATTTTTATCGCTGTAACCATTGTAAGTGGACACTACCAAAAATTCCTATCCTACCACAAAACTACTTATCAATGCTACTTGATTTTTGGTGGTTTTCTGACTAATATAAGGCCATATTGTAGACTAGAAGTCGAACAGCGTCCATAAACCTAGATCAATTTATCTTCTCATAGCGGCACTTTAATTCTGCTTCTTGATAATTTTCGAGGTGACTAAAACCAATGAAGTCATATGGTTTACTATCAATAAACGCCTGCAAATACATCACGGTTGAGGTTAGTGGCCAAACTTTCTCACTAAGGCTAAACACATCCATGGATGTCAATTGGCCTAACCGCTATAGAGATGCAATCGTGAGTTTATGGCTCAAATTCAACTGGACATGGAAAAAGGTATGGACGTGTTTGAATCACTAGTGTTTCAACAATGTGACTCCCGACTCATTCTAGTCAGTATTGTGCACAAGAAAAAACCAAACCGACCCATTTCATATATCTTAGTAGTTGATCGAGTTTTTTTTACTGAAAAGGAGATATTAGCGTTGATGCGAATTAATATATTTATGACCAGTTGGAGTTGTCATAACAGCAATCACTATCTTGATCCCTGCAGTAGAGCACTGCCACATATTCCATAATTATTTCTATTCGTTACTTTGTGTTTTGTAACATAATATATACTATGATGTTTATTTATCTATCTTTTTGTAAGACATAAAAGGTCCTTTGAAAGTCCCATCTTCTCTTTTATTTGTGTACGGTTGTCATCGCTAAATTCTGTCCTTATCTCTGAAAACTAGAAATATGTAAAAAATAACAATTATCGTTATCGAAAAGAAAATTCCTGTCCTGTTTAGACCGATTACATAAATGGTAATTATTACATATCTGATTAATTTTAGCTTATCGAAATACATGGAAAAAAAAGGTATTTAGCCTTATGGGAAATTCAATTCTCATGTAATTCCAAACAATTTTTTTAAAAAAGAAGCAATATCCATGAGTACATTCCATAGAAAATGAGTAAATTTAAGTTAACTAATATCAAATAATGGGATAAAAACTAGCCGAACTTATCCAGATACCTTCATACAATAAAGAACTATGCATTATCTAAGTCTCAATCACTTCATAAAATTATGTTGATGATGTTCCATATCGGCTCTTGAATAAAATTACTTGGCATCGCAGAAAACTTCGATTTTCAGGATGCTTTTAACATCAAATTTACCCTTTTCCTCATTCTCCAACAGTGTTATTTCAATCTTGTTGGAATTGATTTCTCTCATAATTGACATAAATTAGAATTTCATTAGGACTGTCAGTTCCTTCAAGATTCCAGATACACTATGCTGATGAGTAACATCGAAAACTTAGCCAAGATTAGAGAAATTTTGTCTTATTACTTTACATATATCGAGTATGTTAAAAACGTACATGTTTGTTTTCTTATTTTTGAATAAAAGAAGTTATTAGATTTTCTTTCAGAAATTGAATGAAATCATCATAAATTTATGTTGACTATTTAAAAAAGACGTATGAATTAGAAACAGACAAATAAACACTGACAAATGAAAACCAATAGTTATAATATTATTATCTTATAAATAGAATAGAACAGGTCTATTCATGTTGGAATAAATTGAGAAGTGAATAACAAAACATCATTATTGATGGACTGAAAAACTCATTCTTTTTTTTTAATTCATTCTAAGTATACTAATAATTCAACTTTCCAACAGATTTTAGTTTAGTATATAGAATAATAATTCTTCAAACAGCTAATTATTTAAGGAGTGGTAGAAATCAATCCTTATTGGTGTGAGATTAAATTCGTAGAACAGATTGAATATGCTTACCAGTGAAATTTAGGATATGCGTTCCATGACGTGTAGAACTTTCCATTATGAACATCAATACTGATGTTCAGGTACATCTATCTGACGAGTCCAAAATAAGTGGAAATATGAGTCTTGAATAAAATTACTAGCCACAATTCACTCATTCTAACATGTGACATAATAGCTATATCGAGGCAATTTGTACAGGATGGATAACTCAAAAAAGTACTTATCAAAATTCAGTCAAGAATATCAACAAGAGGATAACTTAAACTCTTACTAATAGTGGTATGATAAATTAAATTTGTGACTAACATTGATGTCGGTCGATTATTTTGTCATATTTTTACACTGCGCTAGCACTGTTTCTAAGTTTTCTTAAGTAGTTTTTCAATGCAAAGATCAATGATGGTAACAGATGACGGTTATCTGACTGATCAGTTTTTGTTGAGCACTGAATCATGTTTCGTCGTGGAACCAACTTGCAAACACTAAACCTATTTCTTACAGTATACTTTTGACTCCAGCTAATAAATCAAGGGGTTGTACTAAAGTACTTTTTACATACCATAATACGTGTTTGTCTTCAAATCATCACAGTCCTCAATGTATTATAGATTTTAAAGGGTGTTATAAACGTGAAAACTGATACTAGAGGCCATAAATGCAGGCATGGCGTATGGAAGAAGACAAGGATCTGATAGCAGACCCTTCAGAGTAATGATTACCACCTAACCGAATGCGGTCATTCGATGATTCTTTACCGAGTATCAGGTAACCGATATAGGGAAAATACAAGAAACGGTTTAACACTGAATTAATTTTGATCATATTTCACCTGTTATGTTGAACGAATCTAACTGAAATAAAACGTGATCTTGAGTTTCCCTACATCTAACACACGGCTATGAGTAATTTGTGAGATTTCGACAAGTCTAATTAGTTTGTTTAACATTGAAAGTATAATTCAACATACACCTAAAACTTGGCATATAATTACCATTTATCAATCATACTACTTAATGAAAATAAGTAACTTGACTACATGTCCCAGGACAAAGAAGATGGAATTTCAGCATTTCTGTTATTAACAAAATTAACTAACTGCATACACGAGTTTAATTTGGTAAAAGTTATTTAAAATAAACTCTTGCACATGTATTTTCGTACTTTCAACAATTGTATAAAAACTCTACAGTAATCGGTGATCTGTATCTCCATACCAAGCAAGTGGAATAAATTTACTGAATACTGAAATATTTCGGACACAGTAAATGAGAATGCGAAAATTCTAAAGAGCGATTTAACAAATCCTATCCAACCAAACAAGAGGCAGACTTTCATAATCCATTTTATAAAATATGTTGACACGTAATTGATATAAAGTATTGGATATATCTTGCTCAATGAATGAAGCCAGATAACCTTGCTATATATGACAAGTAGATATTAAATATCAAAAATTAGGTGACCTCACAAGCTTTATGTGATAGTAATTTAACTACAGATCAACCTGAGTTAGACCTCCATTGCTCACCTGGAGGTACTGGTCCAACTTAGATGGGTCCATGATTTCAATGAAATTCAACAATCTACACAACCCATTATCAACAGTAATCTATTTGTTCTGACAAATTCTATCAACGGGAATCAGAGTTAGTATTTTCCTTATCATGAGGATTATTTCCCTGAAAATGAAGTCTTAAAGTCTAATTCTCAGAATAATGTTCAACATTTAGTTTCATTGGAATAAAGAAACACTTATTTGATCTAGTTAGATCCAAAGCGAATTGTAACACAATTACATAATATGTACATGCTAATATTAACAGATTCATTTCTGTTAACATGACAATAAACGCCCAGACGCGACTCACATCACCATTATTGTTATCTTAAATAATGAGCTATCGAACTGTTTAGATCTGTAAATTTGTGGAAGAAAATTTTTTAATGGATATATAATCGAACGATTCGAAAGAATGTAGTTTCTAGAATATCGTTAAAGTCGGAATTGGGACTATTGTAGCCATAAACTTTGACAATTGATTTTAAACTTCACTTACTAATGACTGTGCAAGTACTAACAACTGGACTAAGATAATAGTGCTATTCACTAAATGATATTTCCTGACATTCGAGATATGTAAAGTGTAAATTCAGTATAGCTACTTGCATGGCTGAATAGAGTCTGGATATAATCTGAAGATAATTTTCATCACGAAATAGCATCAGCCACTACTCTTTAGCAGTCCACATCATATACAGCAAACAAACCATTACATTGTACAGTAATCTTGACATCTTTAGGTTGGGATTCAGTGATTTTTACATACAACTTAAGATACAGTTCAATACTCAAATAATTTCGTTAGAGAAACGGTACCGCACTCTTGAATAAATTTGATATACAGGTTGTAATCTAGTTAGAGGTAAATTTGATTCAAATATTATCCAATGTTCAATATTAAGTATGGAATTGATAGGGATAAAAATTCAGCCTAAAAGGGTTATATAGTGTTTCTTTGGTTTCAGTTGGTTCTCTGGTTAATTTAATGTTGTGACCTTAAATTTAAACTAGTATTATTTAACCAGTATAAGTGTTAGTGAAAATTTTAGAATATATAGTTTATACTATAAAATAACCTTAGTTGGCCAAATATTGAGAGCCTCGAACCATTGGTAGCCGTTCCATCCTAGTATTGGCTATCCTCAGAGGTGCACATCCATGATCCTTTCGAAGATTGAGTCAAGAATTATCAGGTCTTCGAGCGAGTGCTTAACCTTTAGAACACTAAGTTTGTACCTAATAGTTTGGATTCTCAGATTTAATTTATTCGCAATATTATGCAAATGTCTTCCAAACCTTTTGGCGCATAACTACCTCACATCCAAGACTGATGGACTCCATTAGTCATAACTTCTCAATAGAACTACAGAAATCAACTAATGAAAATAGACACTAGTGAGTATGTGAATATTATTGATTCAAAAGGGTCTGTGGACACTGTTGAATTTCATTTTTCCAGTCACTATTATTTAAAAACACATACACTTTATTCTATTCTAATGTTCTATTTAATTAAAACTTATTTTAAAAATTAAAAAACATCAAATATTTAAATTCCGAACTTTACCGCCTTTGTTTATAATTGAACAAATTTTAACTATTCAAGTATGTTTTTTTGCTTCCTAGACTACTTTTCAATAAGACTAACAAAACAACAAAAGTTGAACAATTATAAAAATTCATTCAAGAAGAAAAATATACTTTCAAATCGTCATACATTGAATTCTCTTGATAATATCTAACAAAAAGTAGAAGAACTGCGTAATAAAATAAATTTATTACATTGTTGAAATTCTCATATGGTGCAGATCCCATTAAATTACAAAAGTTGTTCGAATACTTTTTAGAAGATAATTTACTTTGTCCATAGAAGATAAAATGTGTATAGTACAAAAGACATACTAATCTAGTTAATTAAGAAAGTAAATAGTTATTTTCAAGATTTTTCTTTAAAATTGAAATCTAACGTCATAAGTTTCATTTTTCTTAGTGTGACCAGTTTGCCCTACTGACAAAGACCTTTTCTTTGAATAAAGATCTTTTATTCAGTCATTTTTAAGTAGTTACTAACGTTATCAGGCAAATGTGATTACTCATTGATTGATTGACATAGAGTACAAAAGAAATAGTATAACCCTTCACATTACTTAACAAACGGAAACGTCACCATATATATTCTAGTTATTAGGAACTATATGTAAGCAACGCACAATCATTATTAATTCATTTATCACAGTTCTGTGTAGCTAATAAAAAAATTGATGAAATAAAGGTAATTAATTATATTTTTTACATGTTAATCTGTTTATCATATACACACTAATCAAATGATTTCATGTTACTTTCAACTTTAATAATGGAATCGGATAATTATTTTATTTATTTAAACACATAAATATTGGTACAAAGGGGCACCAGATATATATGCGCCTCACAAATCTCATTTGATTTGTGTGAGGGCTGTGATACTGCCCAGGTGCCCTAGCCGAAATAGGTGGTTTTCTTAGGACGCCACACCCGGAGCCTTTGACCTAAAGGTCTAGTCCACAAGGCAGTGGAGCATCGTGAGGAGATGCAGTCCCATGGTAGCCGGTGACCAACACTAGGTTCATACGCCATTCGTTCCTTCCGGACACTGGAACCCATGTGCCCCATTGGTTTGGAATCAGGGTTTTCCAACTCCCCTAGGTGGACTTTCCGTGTCCACCAACCCGGTTGAAGTGCCGAACATTCGCTTTTCATCCTCTTAATTTCGTAAAGAACAGTAATCCTACGAGGAGGCAGTGAGTGGGACTTCTCTGGCAGAGGCTATATACGCGTGGCCATGTGAGAGTATTTCGAGAGGGAGAGCGGACTGTCCCTACTCTCGGCCATACCAGGGCATTTGAGGGGAATAATTAACTAACAGGATACTTTAAAAATTAAACTTATGAAATAGCAAATAAATTTGTTAATTAATAAATTAACATACAAAATAATATCTTGATAAGAAATTATGTTGACAGTGAAAACCGATTTAGTGATTATTTTAAATAAATTAAATATAATAATAAACAATAATGGTAATAAAAAATATGAAGCAATATTGTGGTGTGCGCTACTGATGTCGACAGATATAAGTGATATGTATCATCAATTGAAAGTGAAATGTCTGGCGGCAGAAGGTTTAGAAGATTGAAGGAAAGAGAACGAGAACAGAGAAGGATTGGTGTGGAAACAAAAGAACAATGAAGTCTGAGACGATTGATTGACATTTTGCAAATGAACTATTCACTGCATAGTTCTCAGATTTTACTAAGATGTTCTGTAATTTTGTGTTGAAATAAATCCGATTGTCCTCACTTTTGTTTTCCTTCACTACAATATGATATCCTGCTACATCGAACATCAATGCAGTTCTAAGTGTACGTGGATTCTGAATGACCATTAGGCTTGAATAACATATTCGCAGTGAATACATACTTCTGGATAGTAATCTTTATTTCATGCTTTCATTTTATTGGACTTACAAGGTGCAATTCATTTTCTTGTTATTACTGTAGAATGAGAACCCTACCTTTACAATTGATTGATCACTTGATGGTGATCAGTGTTACGTATGTCAGGTCCCTCTTAGTGCAGATCGAATCCTAACGATCAAGTTGCAACGTGACCACCAGTCTAGGTGACTCGACATTGCGTGTACTATGTTGGGATAAGATGGTTGAAGGTAGTCAACAGGAAATCCTGGACCTAGGTTTCGTGCTACTTGGCACTCATGAGCAAGGTATACCCGTAATCTTGAAGGAACTGATGCTCCCTGATGGACTCGACCCCGCGTCACCCAGCTTCACAGTCAGAGACGTTACCACTGAGCTATCCGGACCGTGACTGACCTCCTCTAGGACTGAGATGTATTTACAATTTATTGATCACTTGATGGTGATCAATATCATGTATGTCAGGTCTTTCTTATTGCAGATCGAATCCTATCGATCATATCTTTCTTTTTACTGTATTTCTCTATTATATACATTTATAAGTCGAATTCGATATCGTTAAGTTGAAAATGTGTTAATTTTGATGAGATTATTAATTACAAGCTGACATCTATTGAGAAATAAAAGAAAGAAAAAAGCCCTAAGAAGCTTATTTAGGTAGGTTTAGCACTTCTCGGCAGAGTGCATCTAAAATCTGACATTCGGTCACGTATAAAGCCTTGAGATCTGAGAGTAACCCACTAAGTCTTATTCTATGATGTTTATTTCACAATTTAGTTTCTTTCATTTCAATAGCATAATATCTTGACTTAAACAACTCTAATTACCTAAGACACACTAAACGTTGTCGCCAATTTAGCATTTTATGCATATATAAAAGTTTAAAAACAATATTAGCTTTCATTTGCTTAAACAGTATTTGTGTGTCTTATTTCAAGACGGTAAAAATGTCTGAAAATGGCGGAGGCGGAAATTAATTCTAATTAAAATAATTCACAGAATATTACAAGTTAAATATGAAAAAAAAAACAACTTTAATGTTAGTAGGCTTCAAAGACATTAATATTAAATGCTATAGTTCTAAATAAATCTATTTCTTATATGTGGTAATATATCACTTAACGCTACCATTACTAATATCCGTTAGTAGTAGTATTAGTGGTACTATGACTTTGATCATTATTGATGATACCATCTTTGTTACAGTTATTAATTTTAAGTAATGATATATGAAAAAGAGGAAAATTATGTTCAAAACCTTTACAACTATTCACTTACAGTTAACTTTTAATATCATCACATTAATCTTGATTTTTCATTCTAGTTGTGTGCCCTTGTTTATTACGTATATAATGTATGACGTAACAAAAAGTTATTAAATGATGATTGTTAGTCTTTATTGCACAGAACAATAAAAAGTAATTAATAGGGAATATGTATCATAGATGTTGGAAAGATTTTCTTTTTTTTCTTCTCTCATCTACGAAATAAACCTTAGTAAAATATAATACAATAAAATGTGTGAAATTAGATCATTAAAACGTTTGATCTTGTCTTATTCACTTAAACAAATTATCAGTGTGATTTTACAAAGATCATACTTTCCAAAGTATTTAGCGATTTATTTGTAGCTAATTGGTATCAACACTGAAATTCATAAGTGACAATGATGAATATTTTAATCATAGTACTTTTTAAATACTTTATTATTGTTTGTTTGAATTTGTGATTATTCCAAGGTACAGTGAGGGCGCTGATCGGCAAAGCAAGAGCAGCATATTTACAACTGAAGAACACCTGGAACTCAAAACAATTGTCGACCAACACCAAAGTCAGAAATTTCAATACAAATGTCAAGATAGTTCTATTGTGTGAGGCGAAGACGTGAGGAACTACGAAAGCCATTATCCAGAAGATACAAGTGTTTATTAACAATTGTCTACGCAAGATACTTCGGATCAGATGGCCAGACACTATCAGCAACATTCTACTGTGGGAGACAACAAATCAGATTCCAGCGGAGGAAGAAATCAGGAGGAAGCGCTGGAAGTGGATTGAGCACACTTTGAGGAAATCACTCAACTGAGTCACAAGACAAGCCCTCACATGGCATCCTGAAGGCCAAAGGAGAAGATGAAGACCAAAGAACACATTACGCCGAGAAATAGAGATAGACATGAGAAGAATGAACGAAAAATTGATAGAACTAGACAGGAAGGCGGAGGACAGAGTGGGTTGGAGAATGCTGGTCGGCGGCCTATGCTCCACTGAGAGTAACAGGCGTAAGTAGGTAAGTAACTAAGGTATAGTACAATATCATTGGTTTTGAATTTAAAATTCTTTGATGCATATCATTGTGAATTCAACTAACTCGATCTCACCTAGAAATGGTTACATAAATTAATTAAGCAATACTTCCAGAAAACAAAATGTGTGCACACGGATATGTTAAACGATCATTTTGATAGCATTTAAAGTAATCACTGCCTTCTGATAGTCATTAAAATTCAGCTACCATGAATTTAATGTTAGTGAGGAGTTTCTCTCCTTTTACTCTCACCTACTAGCTTCTTCTGCTATGGAATATCAGCATTTTAACCGTGGTTTCTCCAATGTTGCTATAAAAGAGAAGAGAAGGTGGTTCTTGGCAAGAGAGCCTTTTTTTCCAAAAGAATTCATAAATCTGACGCACTAATTCTGCCTATATTGATGACAACTCTGATCTTGTTAAAAAAAACACATAACTAAATAGTTGAATAGAAGAGCCAAGAACTAATCAGATAATAGTATACATCAGAGTGGTAATCGTGAAACGTTGGCTATGTCAACTTGCTTATTTGTCAGAACTACAAATTATTATGGCTAGATTCAGTCTTTCTTAGGAATTTTGTGATCACAATATCAAACAACTATGTCTTACTATACAAACTCATACAATGAAGTCAAACAGCTTTCTGTGATACAATCATATATTCACCTAACAATTAACAACAGGATCTTAAGAAATTAGAGATTATTCACTTTTTTAGTATTAATCAGTAGATAACTTAAAATTCATAGTATGTCATAATAATTAACAGGAAGAAACTATGACATTAAATAGGAATAATATATTTGTAAAATCTCAGCGAATGAATTTGAAGTAAATTCAACGTTTCGCCTGGCAATATTTCCTTGAAAAAGCTTGAACCAGATTGCCAAGCGAAACGTTGAATTTACTTCAAATTTGTTCGCTGAGATTTTACAAATATATTATCCCTATTTAATGTCTTACATCAACTCGGCGCCAAATACTGTGAAACTATTCGCTCTAATTTAGATGAAAGTTCTTATATAGGAAGAAACTATTTCCATAAAATCAAATAATTTATTATTATAAACGTTATCATATAACTTTTCAGTCTAATAACTTATAAAAGCAAATGATAGTTGATGAATGTATTATAACAAACTACTTAATACTCAACTGTATGAAACGAGATAAGACAATGAATTGATATATATATATTCATATTTATAAATCAATTACTAAATAACTGGTAATTTTATAATCATGACTTTGTATTTGTTTAGCTTTTTCTTTTTTTAAAAAAACTGTCATTATTTGGTTAGGAAATAAGCCATGGGATATTAGTGAGGAAATAATGACGATAGATATATCTTTAATGAAATAAATATCAAATTATTTTACATAAATCTGAATAATCATGTAAGTGGTATTGGTACTTATACCTAATTGGTCTACAAAAAAATTTTCTATTAACTACCCTGTAGTTAACAGGGTAATGCATTTTTTATAAGGTGACTACAGATTTTGTTGACAGTCCTGAAATCTTACCAAAAGTACCTTTTTCCTGATTGATTGTCATTGCTTATGGCCTATTAAATTTCTGCATGCTTAAAGATTATTGTTTTTGCTACTATGTAACTACGGATATACACCAATTCTTTTTGTACTATTCGTCCTACCTCGAATAACAAGTTTTTCGTCAAATTCTCCTTCTCCTTATGTTAACCGTCAAATGTTGATGTGTTTTATGTTAGTTGCAATTATCGATTACAAAGAGAACTGATCTTATTAAAGTATCTGGATCGTTTTTCTAGTTTCTGAAGTATTTTAGATCTGCACTGAACCTCAATAACGAGATACATCAGTGGCGTTTGATGTAAACTACCGATAAGACTATAGACTTTTATGAGGATAGTCAAAAACCCATATCGAGTATTAATTTCAAAATGCTTACAATTATCATTCGGATTTGTGAATACGATCTTAATTTCATCTAAATAACAAGTATGTGGTTTTCTGAAGAACTGCTACTTACTAAATTAATTTTGTGATATGCTGTTTTACATATGTTGAACGAAGAATTCCCCACTACATTGGTCTACCAGATAAGTGTAAAACCTAAGGAAGTTTGACTATATCTAATTTTTAAATACTATTTAATGTTACCTCGGAGAACTCGAGCAATTCCCAATTGCTAATTAAGAACAAAGTTTTGATATTTGTGACAGATAAATATCTCACCTTAAATTTGTCTTTATTAACTATCACATATATGGTGGAGCGCCCAGATTATTATTGTTTCTTTTAGCCGTATGTAATGCGTATATTGATATGCAACTCATTAGAATAGACTGTTTCATAAAACAAACCAATTTTCAGTCGGCAGACGAAAATAGGCGATAAGGTCATATGCGAGTCGTATAATCAGTCATAGTATTGGTTTCATATGATTAAAAACGCTTCAGATTTGAATCTAAATAAAACAAGTGAGCATCGGTTACTTAGTGATAGATTTCAAGTTAAATTAATTTACGATCTAGTATATGTCCCTATTATACTAATACTTCGTGATAAATCTTCTGAATGAAGGCTTAAATCGGTTTTCCAGGCTCTTTTAATAACCCCAGGTTAACTCTACACGACATCTTGAACACGAGAGAAAGGGAGCGGAAGATGGAAAGAACGCTCTACTCCAAAGTTTGTTTATGTACAGAAAGTCTAGCGTATTTATAGTATTTTATATGGCCTTGGGCTTTTGAAACCTCACTAAATATAGTAACAGAATAGGTAAGCATTCAGTCAGAAATGTAAAACGTGGCTCTTCACTTTTTAGATGTTTCTGAGAAATTTCCATTGAGTGCTGATTGGATAAAATGTTTCCCAGAGTTTTAAGGGCCCCTTTGGGATTTTTTTGAGGAATATTCTGGGTCTCCCTAACACATCAATTATTGATTCAGAATATAATATATCCAAACAAGTTATCTAGCACTCTAATTAACTTTATTGCCGCCACGTAATTGAGGGATTAAATGATGATAATTATGGCTAAATTAACATTTATTTTTCCATTAAAAAATATTTGACATCACAGGGGAATGAACATACAAATCCATACTTATCAGTTGGACAGACTAAGAAAATCGTAGACACAAAAAACTACAGTCACACACAATTACACACGCAAATTCGAATATAAACACTTATTTTATGATTGCTTCAATACATCCATCAGTCGTTAAATCTTGTTGATTACAAGAGAGAACAATCAATGTAAAAGTGAGATGAGAAGACAAGTCTAATTAATTACCAAAAATACTACTAATTTCTCTCCTATTTCCAATAGAATTGATGATTACCAGACAGAGATACTGATGTATTACTTATTGTTATTTGAGTGGAACAAAAATGTCCTTAGCTTGCGTTCATTGCTGTTGACTTTGAATGAATTATTGAAAAATTGTAAATACTTTAATCAAGTGATTGTTAAGATCTGCATATAAATACAAAATACCAGTTTACAGTACAGTGTGTTTGCATAGAGTTTGGGTCAAATTAAGTTACATTATCATACTTGGCTGTAAGTTTATCCTGCTCCAACTAGTTGGGTTGTAGGCTAGACATATAATCAGAAGTGTAACCACAACCTTTTCGCTTTTATAACATAGAGTGATCAATAAGAATCCAAGTGATTGACGCATTTACTGTACCACCAATGCAGAAAAGTTAATAATGATGCGTCACTGACTAAACGAAAACTTAACATATTTCCGAAATAAAAGAGGGGAAACGTACACATTAGTAGATCCGATATCACAAATATGAGTCACTGAAATGCAACAGGTACGAGAAGCCAATTTACTTACTGTTCAAGTATAAACTCTTTCTTATTGAGCATAATATTGAAAGTTGAAATTTTAAATGACACCTATGATTTCAGGATAGCGACAACAATTAATATAATTAGCGAAATCTATAAAAACCCAACTAGAAATAAATTAGAAACATGACGTTATCGCTGAGACTCTATACACAACAAAATTATATAAAATAGAGGCTGAAATAATGTTCAATAGAACAAAATAATTGGTATAATAAAGTTACCCTTCTTTCTAATAAAAAGTAAAACGTTGAATTTTGTCTAAGGCAATTCAAAAAAATGACGATCAATACAATTAGTCCTTTCATAACTATTACATTGACTAACAAAAATAAACATTGAATTGCAAATAAAACTTATATTTCTATACAGTTATATTCTGTTTTACAATATCCAAGAAACTGTTACAAGTAATTATTGAATTGAAGAGCCTGAGGTTAATCAACGCCAACGACGTGGAGGAGGCTGAACACGTAATCGTGGTTGTGAATGACGTTTGGACGCTTGATATTCTTTTAATTTACTATCATAAGGCTCTGGAACTCTTCCAAATGGTCCGCCGAAATCAGGCATTTCTTCTTTGATTTCATTTATAAGAGTCTTCCTGTCTGTTAACTGTGTTCAAGATAAAAAGAAGATAAATAAAATAATTTATTTTAGAAAACTACACAATAATACACTCGTTATATCCCGATGAGAATTATGAATAGTAACTCGTGAGAACTATTTACGGATCAATACGATAAATATATTCTTATTGTATAATTATTAGGGAGCTAAACTACGGATATTCATGTTCCTCTTTCTACAGGCTTTATTTTGACACATAAACTATCATTATACGATTTACCGTTCTTGAGTTATGTCCAGTCTAACAATTACTATCTCCCATATTCACAGCAACATTTGGCTACATCTTGTACAAATGTTGTTTTCTATTTTATGGTACGATGTGGTCTATTTGGCTTTCATATAAATCTAGTATGTTTGAAATACATGATTCATATCGCAGAGGCTGAGATTGGTGTTCTAGACTTAACAGGCAGGTCTAGGCAGTAATAAGGACCGATGAAGGCTCTAGACTGCTGGAACGAGTTTTACGCGTTATTGATCCGATCGATAAAATCACTTTTATTATATCGGAAGTATGATTACGTCATATATTAATAGTGAATAAGGCCACAAGTTATAAAAACACTGATCAAATAAATTACAAAGCTCATTTTAAAAAATATCCTACAAATAATTATTTATAACAATCATTAACTCGATATACATTCAATATGAAATGATTAAATAGTTATAGAACATAAAAAAGAATGACCCAATATTAAATGATTGAAGAAAGGTTTTGTATTATGTAAGATTGCCCCCCAAATGCCCTGGTACGGCCGAGAGTGGGGAGAGTCTACTCTCCCTCTCGAAATGCTCTCACATGGCCAGCGAATATATAGCTTCTGCCAGGGAAGTCCTACTCACTGCCTTCTCGTGCCACGGGTGTTGTTTACGAAAGTGAGAGGACGAAAAGCGAGTGTCCGGTGCTTTAACAGGGTTGGTGGACACGGAGGGTCCACCTAGGGGAGTTGGAAAACCCTGATTCCAAACCAATGGTGCACATGGGCTCCAGTATCCTGATGGAACGAATGGCGGACGAACCTGTCATTGGTCAACGGCTACCATGGGACTGCATCTCCTCACGATGCTCCACTGCCTTGTGGATCAGACCTTTTGGTCAAAGGCTCGGGGTGTGGCCCCCTAAGAAAACCACCTGCTTCGGTTTGGGCACCCGGGCAGTATCACAGCCCACACACACAAATAGTGTGGCGCATATGTACCTGGTGCCCTTTTGTACCAATATATATGTGTTTAAATAAATAAATAAATTATGTAAGATTTACTCTTATGACTAAATTATAGACAGAATTAATGAATGTTCGTTTCAATGAATGTCGTCCCAAAGAAAATTGTACGTCGTGCATTATTTGCTGACGCTGGGACTGGTTGTAAAAAACGGAGAGGTGGTTAGTGTATGACATGGTGTCGTGGTATGAAAGAAAGCTGCAAAGGGATAGCTTCTGTTGGTCCTTCACGACTCCATGGATGGGGTCCGAGAGATGGTGCAATACAGTGGCTAGAGACGTTATCAGATATGGCTCAGAATAGAAGCCAGTGGCGAGCCTGCTGTAACCTTATTTTACTTTCTTCATAAAGAGTGGTTATAACTTTCTTAACTGAAAGAGTCTTCTGGTTGTAAATTTTAGTTCTTTCTCTTCCCATTCTCATTGTTTTGTGTGGTGCATATGTATCTGGTGCTCCTTTGTACCAATATGTATGTGTTTAAATAAATAAGTAAAAAATAAACTAAATCAATTCCATGAAGTAGAAGTTCAATCATAAAACAAGAAAAAACCATTCTTGGATTACAGACAGACTCAGTTTTACACTAATTAAACCGAAAACAAGCATGAGGGACATCAAGTGAAATTCGTGTACTATAACTATACTACTTATGAGTAATTAGAAATTATTTATTACTACATTACAGGTCGAAGTAACTTGTCAGACTAACTACTCCCTTATCAATTAACATATGTTCTGTTAAGCCAACCATACTGAATCAGTTATTTTTGTCCTTGACCGTGTTGAGGATTGATCGTTATGTTTATCCCTTCGAACATGAGTTTTAAATTGAGCGAATCATTATTTATTGTAGAACCATTTATTATTTATACTATTATTTATTTAAACACAAACATTGATACAAGGAGGCACCAAGTAGATATATACCATACAAATCATTCGATTTTCGTGAAGGTTGGCATACTGTCCGGGTGTCCAGACCAAAGCAGGTGGTTTTTGAGGGGGCCAAACACCGAGCCTTTAACCTGAAGGTCTAATCCACAAGGCAGTGGAGCGTCGTGAAGAGATGCAGTCCCATGGATTCTTCGTATCCACCAACCCGGTTAAAGCGCCGGACATTAGTTTTTCGCCCTCTCAATTTCGTGAACAACACTCCCACCGCGAGAAGACAATGAGTAAGATTTCGCTGGCAGTGGTTGTATGCACGTAGCCATTTGTGAGCACTTCAACAGTAAGAGCTGACTCGCCCCGCTCTCGGCCGCACCAGGGCATTTCCAAGAGGTCAAGAAAGTCTTGACTTTAACCGACCTCCAGTGAGTTACTCCAGTAAATTTAACACATCCTGAATACCCTCTCAAACAAATTAACCTGAAATTTATCTGCAAATTATTTAGCTTTATTCTTAGTCTATATTCCTTGTTAGGTTTCTCAGATCACTAGTGCCCAATACAAGCAGTGATATGAGTTAACAACATAAGATAAACGACTGTAGATTCGAACATCGCTCCACATACTTCATTTTGGCAACTGGAGGTAGCATCGTTACTCCTCGAAGTGAGTATGACTCACTCAAGTACTTGGTGAATGAGTCGATTGTTTTGTTCTTAAATTATATTTAAAGATTTGGGAGAAACGCATAAGGCTGCTAACAATTATAAATGTAACAAGAATGTTATGATTATCAATTGTTTCACAAATAATGATAGGTTGAAACTAGCTACTATTTAACTGGTCTTGTTTAATTACTGCCTTTACAAAAGGAAACATTTATTGAGAAATTGTACGAAATGACCATTCATTTCATATCTCTGGGACGTGAACATGATAACAGCAAACAATAAATCAAAAGCTTATTGATGATGACCAAGCTAGGTGTAATTTTGTTCTAATACTTGTTTATTTATTTAATTCATATAAAGTTTGTTACCAACATACATCAAAAACTGCATGAGCCACACAAAATATTTGTATTTGAAGTAAGAAACTGTCAAAAGCAACGATGTTAGGCCGGTTGAAAACTGTCAAGCGTACACCATTTGCGTTAGAGACTCTTTATGCTCAGTAACTGTTGTCCCGAGAGGACTAACCCCTCTCATTTAGCGGAAGCATATACTGGGAGGACGGTAATTCAATAAGTGGAATATCGGGTTCTGTGACTTGGCTACACAGCCTTTGAATCACCCATCACGTGGTGTGCCTGAGACTGTATAAATCTGACAGGTGGTCATTTTATTATATAGAATCGTGTAATGAAGAACAGCAGTGTTCCATTAAAATCATGATTGGATTCTGAAGATTAGGAAAGTCAAGGGTTTTAGGAGTAGTCAGTCGTGGATACGAATAGAAACCAAGAGTCAACCTGTTATTTCTTGTAAGAAGAATTTTGTATTATGAAATGAGAGAAATCTATCTTGGTTAGGTTGAACCACATTGTTTGGTACATACTAAATTAATATCCTATTTATTTGTTTATTCAATAATTTCGCCGTTAACAACTTTCACGGCATTGTAACTTCAAAGTGAGCGATGAATTTCATAGTGCCCTATTTTACGAAATCTTTCCCATTTTGTAAATAAATGAACAATCGGATCACCCACTTAAGCAAACACCTTCAAAATAATATAATGACTAATGGTCTTTTGAACATATTTCGATATTGATTACTATCAGAAACAAATGTACATTAACAATGAGAAAATGAAAATACAAATGAATACCACTGTTCAATTTGATAAATTCATTAAAACCACAGGAAAATGGTTGTTTCTTTTTTAAAAATGTGACTGATTAAATGAAAAGAACAATACTGAAGAACTAATTTTTATCTTAAGAAACACTTCAGTATATATGTCGTCCATTTCTGGGCTATTTATGCTTAAATCTGTTAGTTTGATTATTACATTTAATATTATCGTTGATTGCGAAGAGTAACACTATTCACCTTGCATTAAAATGCCTATGAAAGACACAATTCCAATAAACAAGCCCCTAAATGCCCTGGTACCGCCGAGTAGGGAGAGTCCGCTCTCCCTCTCGAAATGCCCTCACACAGTCACGCGTGTATAGCCTCTGCCAAGGAAGTTCTACTCACTGCCTTCTCGTAGCAGGGGTGTTGTTTACAAAATTGAGAGGACGAAAAGCGAATGTCCGGCGCTTTAACAGGGTTGGTGGACATGAAAAGTCCACCTAACAGAGTTGGAAAACCCTGATTCCAAACCAATGGTGCACATGGGCTCCAGTATCCTGAGGGAACAAATGGCGTATGAATCAATCGTTGGTCACCGGCTACCATGGGACTGCATCTCCTCACGATGCTCCACTGCCTTGTTGATTAGACCTTTAGATCGAAGGCTCCGGGTGTGGTCCCCTAAGAAAACCACCTGCTTCAGTTTGGGCACTTGGGCAGTATCACAGCCTTCACACAAATCAAATGAGATTTGTGCGGCGCATATGTGTTCGGTGCCCCTTTGCACCAATATTTATGTGTTCAAATAAATAAATAAAATAAATAATAAACATGCATAGTATTTATAATAAGTAAATTACAAAGATAGTTTTATATAAAAGGGAAACATACTTTAAAGAAGAATATATCATTTGGATGTGGACGTTTTGAAGTATACAAACGCGTTGATTTCTTTGATTTAGTTAATTCGCCACTAGATTTTAAGGCTTTCCTTTCTGTTTCACTAAGTTGCAATCTGCTTATATCCCCAAATTTCTCGTGATAATTATCTTCTTCAGAAGATGGGATTAAATGTTTAGCTGATGATTTATCTATAAGATAGTTTCTTGGTGCTATTCCGTCAGCAAGATAAGGACGAAGTGACTCGCTAGAAGTAATTTTATCCACAGGATGTAACATAGCAGATGTTAAAAGTGAGATAGCTTCATTATTTACAGTGAATGTTTTGTTATGTCTAGTGAAATAATAAAAATATGTCAGTATTAATTTTTACTCTTTCAATATTTACAAAAAAAGCTGACGAGTATACTCTTTTAACGTCGCTTCAATAATAGCAGATAGTAGTTCGTTGGGATAAAGGTTGTGGACGGATATCCCTTTGTGTAGTAACTATACTGAAGAAATGTCACACCCACTCTACTACTTACACATGACATACTAAACGTGAATCACATTCTGAAATTCTGTATAATTATTCACAGTGTTGCTGCTCTAAAAAGCACTTATTGGAACTGTGATTTGATAGCCAGATACTAATTTCATTAGCAAATGAATCAAGAAATTCATATCCTCCATTGGTTTATTTGTTAAATGACATATAACCAGGCTTATTTCTGTGTACTATATTGTACAGAAATATGTTATTTCGCCAAAAGAACCTATTCTTGTCTTCACTATCTGTTCATCCTAAGATTTCCGTTCATAATCTGGTATCCTTAGAAGTACATAGTACTTGATGTACCACACCCAAGCCCGTCTACATCCATTAGGAAGAAACCACCATCATCGTGCTGCGGAGCGCCGTACTTGGACTCTAAAACAACACTGTTGTTGTCAGTGAAAAATCTTACGATCATCAAGACGATCATTTTGACTATCATCAACCCAATACAACCGATCTAGAGGTGAAAACAGGTTCATTTTAAACATATCAAAAGCTCCTTTAGTCGGTTAGCAAAGTGTAAAATCATAACCCCAGGGGAGAAAGTGTTCCCCGTTGTACATACTAATGCGTACCAAGCTAGATGCGCTCCAGACATTATGATAATATGGTGGGGGTTTTGGAGGATGACGAATGAGTTCCGTATCCAGAAAAAAATTCAGATAGCTCCCGGTTGTTGTGGACGTCATTTATGACTGTTGAGTTAACTGCAGTGCACCACGTCCTTCCAATAATTCACGTTCACAGGGTTGTACCATTTAGCACAAGCTGATTTAAACTTACTCGAACTTGATTCAGCGGGCTACAGTAATCCAATGTCCCCTTAAATACTGTATGCAACCTAGAGAAAGAACCTTGTGGATACAATGATTTTTAACCTGGTTCGGGTCACTGCTAAGCCATAAAAACTATGGAGCTAAATCAATTTTCCGTCTGGAAAGACTATTATCTTACACGTCTCTGCCTACAGTTGACGGAGAACTTCATCGTCTTTAGGAAAGAGATATTATAACGCCTGTTTCGTACTCCGCCTGAGCTGCACCTATCATAGTAACCACATTCCAACCGCGTCATTTATAACCAATCAAATTAAACCACTAATATACTGTTAGTAGAGATAATCTACTTTGCAAACTATTACTACTTAACCAGTTGTTGATAACAACCGATGAAAATGACTCTCTTGATGAAATTTCTTTTAATATGTTACCAATAAACAGTGATTATTTCATTGTATAAAATAACGGTAACAACAATAAGATACAATAACGGTTAAAACGTACTCTAAATCCGATTGTAATTTACACAATTCTACCCGTGGAGAATACCAAGCTAAATTATATGGTAACATTGAATCCTCGGCTTTCCATAACGATGTTATTGAATTCAATTGAAAGCGTAACAACTGAATATAGTTCCCATCCATTAGAATTAGTTGAACGCAAAATGGATAAGTTAACTCATTATATAAAGTAAAACCTTGAAAAATGTAAACAATAGAATAGGATTACAAAAAGTAACTAAATTAGACGCTATGAAATTTATACAACGTTAGATCAATTTTCAATACTAATCATTTACTGGTTTAAGAAATGACGTCTCAAAATGAAGTGAGAAGTTAGAAATTCTAAAGTTAATTAAAGGATCCGTGATGAGGAAAACAAGTAACACTGGACTATGATAAAAAAATGTCCAATAAAACAATAGAATTATAACTCAATGGGAAGTTTGAGATAGTGCAGTTCAACAGTTATAGATCATAGACGAGTAGAGTTCAAAAAATTTACAATGGAATCAAACAGCTGAGATCCAACAGTTAATGATCAACACTTTTAAAAACTATTTTGCCTACATTTTGATTAGGTTAATAAGTAAACGAAATTGAAATGAAAAAAACCGTGAGTAATTGTTTACGCTAACCTTGATTGTAAGCTTGGGCTGAAGCCCATGCAAATGCTGTAAGAATACCCTCAGCAATTCCATGTCGTATTAAAATATTATTTTTTACATTATCTGGAAGACGAGAACAACTAATTTCATTTCGTACACATTCAGAACGATTTAAATCAAGAACTCCAAGTAAACCAAATTCACAAGGATCTCCTTCCCAGAATGGTGTACGAGCCCAATAGCCTGTATTTTTCAAAACACAAATTAGAAATGATTAGATACAATTAGTTATGGGAACAAAAATCCCAAAGACAATCAACGTGATTCCTACCATCCAGCTCAGAGAACGAAATTCCACCACAATCATCCACCTGAGCTACAAATCTTCTATACCATCTCAACGTGATTATTAGATGTCATAACTAATTTATATGATCAAGCCAATTCTATGGAAAATCGAGTTCAGCCATCAGCATGCAATGCACTACAGTTCAACCAGTTTGTGGAATGTGACCAGTAAAGTTCGACCATGTTAAGTGTAAGGCAGTTATTTAACATTGGGATTGAAGGACTGTTGCCAATATGACAGATTGGTTGAAATTAAAAATATAAACCAGTGAATGTCAACCCAGTAGTATAAGCGCTCGAGGTCAGTCCTGAAAGTTTTGGGTTCGATTCCCGGGGTAATCGTAGATGTGCGTTGCTTAGTCTCATAGTGGGATGAAATAGCTGTCCACTGCTTTCAGGTTCTCAATGGTCAGTTTGTGATGTAGACTATGAAATTCAACAGTCCTTATAACTCCTTACGATAATGAATATTAAAAGTCCACTTTAATGACAGTTTAAAATGAAGAAATTAAAATATGAAACACCAAAGTCTTAATCATAATTAGAGAAGTGACAATAAAAATAGTAGCTGTTGTCACGAATCACCTGCAATTGATCGAGCGAATTCGGAAAAATCGATCGTTCTTGCAAATGGTAAACAATTGAAATTATAACACTCGACAAGTTGCAAATCAAATGCTTCTGGGCGATAATTGCATACAATAGGGTTTTCTAGAAAGCAAATTGGATCGTCTAAATTAAAATGCTAATTGTTTTAAAAAAAATAAAACGGAAATGACTGAATTGTGTGAAAATCTGTGTTATACAATTTAAAAGTGTGAAAATCTTCATCAACATAAACACAAATGAAATGAAATAACGCATTCCACAAATACTTGTTATAATCAGAGATGAAGCTGTAAGTTACCAGTTCATCCGAAAAATCATTCCCTGGTAATAAAAATTAGTTATCACATTACACAAAAGTATCCTAAAACACCAAATTATTATAACTAAAAATAATAAGTGCTCTAAGATCACCCGTAATTATATAATCTATTTTCTCATTATTCGTCCTACTACATAGCACAAATGGGGATCAAAAGACTAAATTTTGACAGTCATGAATTCATGCATAACCTAACTGATTAGCCATCACACAATAAATGGCCATAAGTATACAAGTCACTATGAAGTTAATAAGTTGAATCCTATATTGTAATATATATATTGGATAATTCGTCAAATAAAATAACGGCTGATCATGCCCAACAGTATAGGCCGAGATAGGAATAGCTTTGGACCTATGCAAGAATACGATAATTTATGCACATAAATCTATTCTTGCATTACCGTTAGTTAAGAAAGTAAAAATTCAATAGTTTTATGCTACTAAACTGCATCAAGCATTTTAAGCGAGAAATAGTTGAATAGTGTCTTTACCCAATTTACAGTACGCTTCATCTATATTTATAGCTCGTTTACATATGTCAGTTTCTGTTAGAATGGGGAAAATAAGTGGGGACATGAGACTTTGAAAGTGATTCTCTGAGCGAATCAGTATACACAATATATATATATATATATATATATATATATATATATATATATATATACATCACACAGTTGGTGAACAGTATTTTTATACCGAGCCCACTGTCGGCTTGTATTCGAGATGTTAATTATTACTGTATTATTTACCACGAACTTCCTAGGTATATAAATACTTAGATTTATTATTTACAGTGTATTCAAAATACACTTTCTTGTGAAAGCATGCTTACTTACAGGCTTTAAAGGAAATGGTCCCCGTAACTGCCAAGCTAATTCAGACCGAATACGATAATGTACACAACGCTCGACGTCAACAATTGTCTCGTTTACGGGTTCATAAACATCTTCATTTACATCCTCGTTTTCGAATACTTTATGATCGACTAGTCGTTTTAAAAACATTTCTATGGTACCACGTTCATCAATTTGTGTGGATAACTCATTAACTAGTGATTCTGTCCCAGCAGATAAAAATGACCGATATACGGTTTCCATAATCATTGATATTTTTTTGCGCCGATAATCTGAGCGTACATTAAGTCCATTAACACTTTGATCATGGATATTAACAGGCTTACTGTTGACCGAATGTAACTCTTCAGAAAAAAGATACTTTAAATAACTCGACAAAATTGGGTTGCTGTCGTATGACTCTGGTATCCATGGGATGAGTTTTGTACGTGTAACAAATTGAGAAAATTCTAACATTTCAGAATGTTGTAAAGGAATATCAATGGAATGAAACCACATGTTATCCTCAAGATGATACAACTCATGGAGTTTTTCAAATGACGTTGGTATAGTTTTTAAGAATTCACCATGACGAAACCTATAAGTGATTTAAAATAAGATTTTGGAAGTTAATGTGAATCCAGTCTTATAATTAATACTGTAACTATAGTATAATAATGTAAATGTGCATTAAACCAGTGATTTGACGTTCAGAAATACTACATAGAATAGCCTGAAAATTGACAAGGTACTGAGTATCGGATATACCACTTAAGTTTAATTTGAACTCTAATCCGTTATAACATTAAAAAGAAATCATACACAGAGCCTTATAGCTCTGAATGGAAAAATTTGTACTGTAGACATTACAAAAATTTACCACTAAATAAAATTACATTTTATGACTGGAGTACAACAGCATCTCTCCCGAACCTAAACTTTCCCGTACAGCATTTGTAATGACTACTCGAGTCAAGAAACTGTTCAATTAAGATAACAATTGAATATGAACTTCCAAATGTTTTCTTGAGGAATCTACTAGCTAGAAATATGGACAATGTTGAAAAACGATAAAAACTCAGCTGAACATAAAATGATTCATTCGTCACCGATCAGTATGTTATTTTTTATATCATGTATATATTTGTATATTACAAACACACGAGTAATTACCTTAATTTCTTTATACTACTGTCGGTAGAACCCCATTGACCAACAATATCCACTTGTTTACTCGGGAAGGTATCAGTTGGTGCTTCATCATAAAAAGGGAGTGAATGGTGTGGTGGTGGGTTGGCCCTTTTAGATCGTAGTCTGTCATGAAACGGTTGTTTGAATAAAACTGGAGAAAACGAGATGTGTCGGGTGGTGCCACAAAATCTTGGTATTCTGCACGTCAATTGCAGTGTCATTTGAGTCATAACAACAGCTAAAACGTTTGAGAAAACAAATGTATTACAAAACTAATAGAAAAAAAATCTATCAGTAGTAGACTTTGACGTTTGAAGTCATACGAAGTCGAAACTTAGATAGCACCAAACATTGTGCTTTAGACTTTACAAAGGTACATATCTTAGCTGCATACATGGTGAAAAATAAGTTAGTAGTAAAACTAATATACTACTGAACCAATCAGATTTATGCTAGCGGTTAGATTTGCGAGGAATTCAGTAATTCTCGATAACACATAAGCATGTTACATACCTCCAATCAGAGCTGAATATATTAGGGATTGAAAAGGAGGGAATTTCTGTAACATCTCGTAGTTCAAATATGATGTGAAAACAAGACATGAAATCCTAACTTCCTTTGAAACAAAGCTCTTTAAACGCCTAAATATCCGCCGAATTGTCTATTTTTCGCCTAAATGTACGCCGATTTGCATCCACTCTTAAAACACCTTTGTCATTACCGCAAACATCTGTGTTCACCTTCATTTCCACAATACAGCACACGAAAAGTGTAATGTACGTAAAATATCGTATATGTTCAAAAAAATTTATTGAAAACAAAAAGCGTATTGTTTAACGTCAAATGGCTCCTATATATATATATATATATATATATATATATATATTATATATATATAATGTCTGGAGCAAATATTCTGAACTTGACTCCTTTATAACCTGTTAGCCACTCTGTAAAATGTGAAGACGTTGAACAGAAAACGATTTGGCGACAGATGAGAGAGATATTTAACAATTTCTCTTTACGATAGCGGTGTCCATTAACCACTAGTATCTGAGATGAACGGAAGTCAGCTCCAAGTCTTGTCTCTCAGCAATATCCCAAGCGGGAACAAATATAGAGCTCTAGAGACTCAGACAATTTATCTTATAAGGCATCAGAATAGGAGTACTTATTTATTTGGTAAGCATATACAAATAAATACGTATCGAAACCTTTTAGTAGGCTGAATAATTTATTTATAGTTGTAGTCATGTTTATTAATTACTTGTTTAAAAGAATATAAACCAGGAGAACGTCAACTTCTATTGGATTCGCAATCTACTGAACAACAGACTACTTTGTGTAGCGCAGCATATCAAATAAATGTACGAATGGGTCGGATGATTGAGGGTGGAATAGAGAAACTTTGAATTCAGTCTTCAGTCTTCAATAATAAGGATAGGAGGTCTAGTGACCTATTTTAATCCTTGCAGTTTGTTACACTGTGGAGGTCCAATCTCGTCTTGAATATATCAACAGAAGGTGCTGATATTACGTGTTCTGGTAGAGAATTACAGTAATTCACTACTCGGTGCGAGAAACGAAACTCCAGACGTAGACGATTTGATCTCGGTTTTTGGACTTTCTTTGAATGTCCTCTCAAATGCTCAGCCTTAGACGGGAGGAAGAGATAGGACATGTTAGTACCAAGGTCATCGTTCAGGATATGATATGCCAATATTAGATCACCCCGTATTCGCCGGTAAGATAACGGTAATTTCTTTGATGAGTAATTTCCTTGATGGGTACTACTGATAGCCATCATATTAAACGGTCTACATACGTTAAGAGGTAACAGCGTCGACTTGAATCTCGTAAGAGTCCTACTAGACCAAGATAAAAGTGTTCTAAAAGAGTGCTGTGAGTTTTGTGGCATATGTTTTATTCAATCACCCTGGACTTCCGACAGTTTGCTCAGGGGCGTGCCCACTCCTTCACGCTTTCATTTACACCAGGCCAGCAAAATCGTTCTGCGATTAGCTCGATGGTTGAGGAAGCCTGTGAGGCATGTTGAAGACGGTGCGTCGATAATGTCTCGGCACCATCGGACGATCACTAGTTGTAGATGTTGAGGATACGACTAGTTTTCTAGTTTTATAACTATAAACCAGTAACACTTTCTATATTGAAAGCTTTCCCCAACCAATCAAAATCAGAAGTCAGATGCAAAGAGGTAGGAAAGATATATTTGATACGTTATCAATATATCGAGAAGCGTTTGCTCTAATCCGGCTACTGAACGTAGGAGCTGTGTCCCACGCTGGTTCGTAACGTGATCTGGTACGGATGCATGACCGAAAGCCTTCAGTTAAACAAGTCCACTTACAACAATGTGGTCAGCATCCAATGTCGAACACTTAGAAAGCTATTGATTTTGGGGAATTATTTACAGCTACAGATCACTCCCTCCCTAGTGAGGCAGTGATGACCCCTAAGACTTGGCCAGCCAGAAGTTTTTAATAATAATAATAATAATATATTTCTGCAGTAGCAGGTACACGCCATTTTTACAGGCATGATCTACAATTTACAACATATACTGGTTCACAGTATGCATCCCAAGCAAGCTTGTTTAGTAATTATAATCTATAAAAGTTGATAGCAGTTCATTCGTTCACATATAATGTGTTTTCATAAGAATAGTTTCCAAAGGGGCATAGAGTCCACGTTATATACCAGATCCAATCTCGACAAAAAGTGTAATAGGGTTTCGGTAGTGCTAAGTATTTATGTAATGCAGCTTTTTAAGTTTATAGTTGTTATAAAGTAGGCTTGTGGAGCGCCTGGTCCGAGCTATGACCTTGGGAAAGCGCGTTCGTCGAGCTTGTTCCAGATGTCAGAAGTTACATAGCTTCACCCTCAGAGCAAGATTCTGAAGAGAAAAAACAAAAGAGAAACCGAGGAGCAGCAAGGCATTTGGATATGAGCGATAATCAATGCTTAACATTTATTAGTGGAACAGATGGAGGTATGATAAATTATTAGATTAAATTGATACTAGCTCATGTTGCAAGAGTGAACTGCGATTAGGGGCTCCAGAAGAGAGAAGGCAGTAATAAAGAACAATGAGTTGTGATATTTATCAAGGTAGAGTAGGTTCCAATGAAGGAGGGAAGTCAAGGTTGGAATGAGGAAGAACAGAGAGTGCATAGAGAGAGTAGTGTTAAGTAAAATAGCAACCATATCCTTTACAGTCAGTTTTTTTTTCTCATCCGATGCCTACCACACAGTGTTCATGTAAAAGTCCGAGTTAGCATGTTAAAGGTTGTCTTAGTAGAATAGTTAATCCAGCACAAAAATTAGAAACATGAGTCGTAATGGTGAGTGTAGGTGAACAATCTCAATATCACAGATCTATTGACTTGTTCTCATCCATAAAGAGCCTGATACAAACAAAATGTTCTGCCCCACAAACACGGGTGGATTGAAATCATCGCCCACACCATCAGTGCTTGCTGGTCAGTAACTCCACCCTCCCAACGAGTTGGTCGTTGGTAAACACTCTTCTGATAGCTTGTTATGTTTAGCAGCATCTGGTCGTCTTTCCTTATACCAAGGGACCATGTAGTACAACATAGTAAAAAGGAAACAAAGTACAATGAAAATTTCGATTCCTTGTGAAACCTTGTCGTTCTTTTCCAGCCGTCCTGGAAAAGAAAAAAAGGAAAGTGTGAGTGCATGTCGAAATACACGTACTTGCGTAAGGACTCAAGGTGAGCAGAAAAAAATATATAAACTAATACACTAGCGATTAGAAAAAAATTGTTTTTTTTAAATAAATGTATAAAAAATGCGAGCATATTAAAAAATTCTTTCTTCTATAATAAATAATGCAATGGGAATTCGAGATTAAGTTTGTGTCCTACGTGCAATAGTCGTTTAAGTGTTCTGGAAATCTTACTCTTCTTCCAGAACGTGTTGTCTTATGTTTGTTTGACGAAATATCAAGGTGTGTGTCGACTGTCGTGTGGGGTGCTACATGTGTAGGAGACGTGTCGTTCGAATGTACCGAAGGAAAATCGACGTAGCTAGGGTTTCCTTATAAGTACGCTGCTTTGAGGCGATCGATACTGATGCTGTCGTTCGTGCCGTTCCTATCGACTACATAGTACTTAGGTTCACGTTGGAGAACTTTGAAGTGTCCTTCGTATTCTGATTCGAGAGGTCGTCGATGTGAGTCTCAACGAACGAAGACGTGTGTGCTACGTCGTGAGTCAGGTTGAACGAAAACATCAGTTGGTTGAGGTCGAGTGTGAGAAGGTTTAACTGAACACATTGCGTTTGTAAGCCAGCTAGTATAAGAGTTTAGATCCATGTTCAATGAAGAAGACGAAGGATCCACGAATTCTCCTGGAAGTCGGTGTGTCGTTCTATAAACGAGTTGAGATGCAGTGTATCCAATGTCAGCCTTCACTACACTGCGGGTACCTAGCAAGACGAGTGGAAGAGCGTCTGTCCACTGTGAAACGTTTGAAGCTGATAATGAAGCTTTTAGTTGTCGATGAAAAGGTTCCACCAACCCGTTTGCTTGTGAGTGGTAGGCGGTCGTTCGGAAGCGCGTGATTTCTAATAGTGAGGTCAGACAACGGAAAAGTCCAGATTCGAACTGGCGTCCGCGGTCTGTAGTGATTGTGGAAGGGCAGCCGAAATTCGCTACCCATCGTTCGACGAAAGCACGAGACACTGTTTCAGCAGTGATGTCCTTAATCGGTACTGCATCTGGCCATCGAGTAAAACGGTCTACGCATGTTAGGAGATATGAGTATCCGTTCGAGTCGGGTAAGGGTCCTACCAAATCTAGATGGACGTGGTCGAAACGAGTGTCAGGGGTTTTGAAAGAGCCTAATGGACATTTGTTGCGTTTAATCACCCTAGATTTCTGGCAGTTTGCACAGCAGTATACCCACTCCCTCATGCTTTTATTCATACCAGGCCAGGAAAGCTGTTCTGCCATAAGCTTTATGGATGCACGAACACTTGGATGAGAAAGATTGTGCAGCGTATTGAAGACGTTGCGTCGATAATGTTTCGGCACGATTGGACGATCCCCACATGTAGATGTATCACATAGTAAGATTTTCTTACTTGTTGCCAACTGTTTAATGCGCAGTTTAAGGGTTTTTGAGGATAACTCGTGCTGAAGATCAGTGTCTTCTTTTTGAAGCTGAGCGAGTTTAAGAAGGTCAATTCTTTGGAAAGTGTTCAAGGAACTTATTCGAGACAAAGCGTCCGCGACTACATTGTTTGCTCCAGAAATGTGTTGTATATCTAAAGTAAACTGCAAAATGTAGTCCAGTTGTCGAGACTCTCGGGGCGAGTACTTGTCTGAAGATGAACTTAAGGAGAAGGTAAGAGGTTTGTGATCGGAAAAAGCACCACTTTCGTGCCTTAAGGTAACCCTCGTGCTATTGATAGAAGAAACCAGAGAAGTAGTGAATAGGTCTTTATTTCGATCTTCGCGCAGTCATAGTGGAGCGTGGGATTATCTGTTCAGACAAACAAAGGCTCTCAACATTCAATATAAGATAATAGGGAATATAACGCTTACAAAAAATAAGGAAGTGAATGAATACTTGAACAATACTGTTTTAGCATATGCTTGGTTGTTTGGGGTCAACTCTTAACCAACCAACCTGAGCTGTTACATTAGCTTCCCCCTAGAATCGACTTCCGTAGGAACGTCGGTTCGATTAACCTATCTATCGAAAACACCTTAGTTCTATTTCTCATCCCAAGGCGAAATTATCAAATCGCTCACTATTTGACTTACAATCAGTTACGACTAACGCTTTCAACGATAGTTCATGGATGTCTCTTCATTTACTAGCTTGTCATCTTATTTTGTAGCATGTGATCTTTTCTACAACTATCGCTGACGGTTTGCTGCGTGCTTTCAAGAGAAAGTGTGAGAATGTAGAATGAGAATATCTGAGGAAGTGCCGCGTTTCTCAGGACGAATGGCATGCGTACAAACTCGAATAAGCCAAAGGGTGTTGTAATAGCTGTCTTGGGGATATCTTCATCAGCCACTGGGATATTGTGATATGCCCTGACTAAGTCAATTTTAGTGAATATGTTCATACCCTGTAAACCGTTTGTGAAATCTTGGATATGCGGTATTGGGTACCTATCTGGTACAGTTTGACGGTTGAGGGCTCTGTAATCCCCGCACGGTCGCCAGTCACCTTCATTCTTCTTTGGGACCATATGCAAAGGGGATGCCCATTGACTATCAGAGGGACGGATAATACCCAGTTGTAGCATATAATCAAACTCGGCCCTAGCGATTTTGAGCTTATCTGGTGCTAGTCTCCTGGGTTTTGCAAAAACCGGTGCACCTTCGGTTTTGATAGTGTGACTTACTTTTAGTTTGTCTTTAGAAGGCTATGGGTTTGGTTTAGTTAAGTTTGGAAATTCCGCGAGTATATCTTGGAATTTCGCTGTTGTTACTGGAGGAGTTTGAATCAAGTTAAGAGAGCTGATGTGACTTTCTTTGCCTTTTGTGCAATACGAAGTTTCTTTTAGTGTTAATCCCCGTTTCTTGGTGTCAACTAGAAATTCGTATCTCCCTAGAAAGTCCATCCCCAGTATTGCCAGATCTAAGTCGGCTAACGTGAAAACCCAAGGGAATTGCCTCCTGAACCCCAAATCTAGGGTTAAGTTTTTCTGCCCAAATGTCGCAATTTTAGTTTTATTTGCAGCTTGAAGTGTAATTGATGATGTTTCTCGACTAATCTCAGTTTTATTTTGAGGGATGATGCTAAGAGCAGCGCCAGTATCCACCAAGAAATTCAAGCCAGAATTTCTGTCTCTAACATAAAACAAGCGACTGTTTAGGCGCCCCTCCTCAGTCGTCGCGACCTGGGGAGGGATTACTCGTTTCCCGCTGTCTTAGAATTATGCTTAGACCAGGCGCATGGTTGCATGCACTTGGTTGAGTTGACACCAAACTTCCAGTGGTACCAACAAAACTGCCCAGGTTGTCTGGACATTTGTGACCTGTTTTGTGACTTGGATCGTGGTCGTTGTGGTGACCTGCTCCTGTTTCTATGACCCATTTGCATTCTGGTGACAGCCTCAGTGAGACTCTTAACACTCGCAATGAGTCCTTCTATGACGGGGTCTTTTGCTGATTCTACTTTTTGTGTGTGATTTATTGTGCCTGGTCCAGTTGGAGGACCTCTCTCCATTATTCTATCGGCTATACGCGCTAAATGAGATAATGAGGTTTCAGGATCTTGTGCATCCAAACAGTGTTGGACGTAGCATGGGGAGCTTGTATCCATCCTTGTTTTAGGACTGCTTCACCTACTGTGTTATCACCCATTAACACTTGGAGGTGACGCAAAACTGTGACGGCGACCGATCACCTAATGTTTCACCTTGAAAAAGCCTTTGGATTCTTTGACTATCTGATAATGATAAACGGTTCATTATCTCTCGTCTTAAGATGGTGTATGGTTGTGGTGATGGTGGATCTAAAATCAAGTCACGGACTTCTTTGGCGACTGAAGGAGGAAGGATAGAACACAAGTCTCTATGGCGAATCCATTCAGATTTGATATTGTGTCTCGTGAAATAATGCTCTAGTTGAGCAAACCACAACTCAGGATCACTACGATCAAATTCTGGAAGTCGGGATTTCGTAGTCATAACAGTGTCTATCTCCACTGGTGACAAATCCTCCAGATTATGGGTTTCTATTGAGTCTGACATGAGGTATGTGACAAATATAGCAATAAAGTTAGCACGAAAAATGGTTACTATAGCACGAATAACTTAAGATAATACGAAATAAACTAGTTATATACTCAATTTAGTTTACGGATAATCAGGTCTACTTTTACGATTAAGTAAAAAAAAAAGTTAATAACAGAAACGAGGTTAAATTTGTGTTCAAAAAGGGCTCACCACTTTCGTGCCTTAAGGTAACCCTCGTGCTATTGATAGAAGAAACCAGAGAAGTAGTGAATAGGTCTTTATTTCGATCTTCGCGCAGTCATAGTGGAGCGTGGGATTATCTGTTCAGACAAACAAAGGCTCTCAACATTCAATATAAGATAATAGGGAATATAACGCTTACAAAAAATAAGGAAGTGAATGAATACTTGAACAATACTGTTTTAGCATATGCTTGGTTGTTTGGGGTCAACTCTTAACCAACCAACCTGAGCTGTTACATTAGCTTCCCCCTAGAATCGACTTCCGTAGGAACGTCGGTTCGATTAACCTATCTATCGAAAACACCTTAGTTCTATTTCTCATCCCAAGGCGAAATTATCAAATCGCTCACTATTTGACTTACAATCAGTTACGACTAACGCTTTCAACGATAGTTCATGGATGTCTCTTCATTTACTAGCTTGTCATCTTATTTTGTAGCATATGATCTTTTCTACAACTATCGCTGACGGTTTGCTGCGTGCTTTCAAGAGAAAGTGTGAGAATGTAGAATAAGAATATCTGAGGAAGTGCCGCGTTTCTCAGGACGAATGGCATGCGTACAAACTCGAATAAGCCAAAGGGTGTTGTAATAGCTGTCTTGGGGATATCTTCATCAGCCACTGGGATATTGTGATATGCCCTGACTAAGTCAATTTTAGTGAATATGTTCATACCCTGTAAACCGTTTGTGAAATCTTGGATATGCGGTATTGGGTACCTATCTGGTACAGTTTGACGGTTGAGGGCTCTGTAATCCCCGCACGGTCGCCAGTCACCTTCATTCTTCTTTGGGACCATATGCAAAGGGGATGCCCATTGACTATCAGAGGGACGGATAATACCCAGTTGTAGCATATAATCAAACTCGGCCCTAGCGATTTTGAGCTTATCTGGTGCTAGTCTCCTGGGTTTTGCAAAAACCGGTGCACCTTCGGTTTTGATAGTGTGACTTACTTTTAGTTTGTCTTTAGAAGGCTGTGGGTTTGGTTTAGTTAAGTTTGGAAATTCCGCGAGTATATCTTGGAATTTCGCTGTTGTTACTGGAGGAGTTTGAATCAAGTTAAGAGAGCTGATGTGACTTTCTTTGCCTTTTGTGCAATACGAAGTTTCTTTTAGTGTTAATCCCCGTTTCTTGGTGTCAACTAGAAATTCGTATCTCCCTAGAAAGTCCATCCCCAGTATTGCCAGATCTAAGTCGGCTAACGTGAAAACCCAAGGGAATTGCCTCCTGAACCCCAAATCTAGGGTTAAGTTTTTCTGCCCAAATGTCGCAATTTTAGTTTTATTTGCAGCTTGAAGTGTAATTGATGATGTTTCTCGACTAATCTCAGTTTTATTTTGAGGGATGATGCTAAGAGCAGCGCCAGTATCCACCAAGAAATTCAAGCCAGAATTTCTGTCTCTAACATAAAACAAGCGACTGTTTAGGCGCCCCTCCTCAGTCGTCGCGACCTGGGGAGGGATTACTCGTTTCCCGCTGTCTTAGAATTATGCTTAGACCAGGCGCATGGTTGCATGCACTTGGTTGAGTTGACACCAAACTTCCAGTGGTACCAACAAAACTGCCCAGGTTGTCTGGACATTTGTGACCTGTTTTGTGACTTGGATCGTGGTCGTTGTGGTGACCTGCTCCTGTTTCTATGACCCATTTGCATTCTGGTGACAGCCTCAGTGAGACTCTTAACACTCGCAATGAGTCCTTCTATGACGGGGTCTTTTGCTGATTCTACTTTTTGTGTGTGATTTATTGTGCCTGGTCCAGTTGGAGGACCTCTCTCCATTATTCTATCGGCTATACGCGCTAAATGAGATAATGAGGTTTCAGGATCTTGTGCATCCAAACAGTGTTGGACGTAGCATGGGGAGCTTGTATCCATCCTTGTTTTAGGACTGCTTCACCTACTGTGTTATCACCCATTAACACTTGGAGGTGACGCAAAACTGTGACGGCGACCGATCACCTAATGTTTCACCTTGAAAAAGCCTTTGGATTCTTTGACTATCTGATAATGATAAACGGTTCATTATCTCTCGTCTTAAGATGGTGTATGGTTGTGGTGATGGTGGATCTAAAATCAAGTCACGGACTTCTTTGGCGACTGAAGGAGGAAGGATAGAACACAAGTCTCTATGGCGAATCCATTCAGATTTGATATTGTGTCTCGTGAAATAATGCTCTAGTTGAGCAAACCACAACTCAGGATCACTACGATCAAATTCTGGAAGTCGGGATTTCGTAGTCATAACAGTGTCTATCTCCACTGGTGACAAATCCTCCAGATTATGGGTTTCTATTGAGTCTGACATGAGGTATGTGACAAATATAGCAATAAAGTTAGCACGAAAAATGGTTACTATAGCACGAATAACTTAAGATAATACGAAATAAACTAGTTATATACTCAATTTAGTTTACGGATAATCAGGTCTACTTTTACGATTAAGTAAAAAAAAAAGTTAATAACAGAAACGAGGTTAAATTTGTGTTCAAAAAGGGCTCACCACTTTCGTGCCTTAAGGTAACCCTCGTGCTATTGATAGAAGAAACCAGAGAAGTAGTGAATAGGTCTTTATTTCGATCTTCGCGCAGTCATAGTGGAGCGTGGGATTATCTGTTCAGACAAACAAAGGCTCTCAACATTCAATATAAGATAATAGGGAATATAACGCTTACAAAAAATAAGGAAGTGAATGAATACTTGAACAATACTGTTTTAGCATATGCTTGGTTGTTTGGGGTCAACTCTTAACCAACCAACCTGAGCTGTTACAAATTCTCTTCCTTCGATAGAATGTTTGAAATGCCGTACAGGACGATACATAGCTTGGAGTTCCCTACCGAAAGTGCTGTACCCAGATTCCGCGTCTAGCAACCGTCTCGAGAAAAATCCTAAAGGTTGCCAAAGGTTGTTAACACATTGTTGTAAGACTCCTCCGATTGCTGAGTCGGATGCGTCTACGGCGATACTAATGGGCGCTTGAGTGTCCTCATGCGCAAGTAGGGTTGCCTTAGCGATATGTTCCTTAACTGTGAAGAATGCTTTACGGGCTGTGTCGTCTAAACTAATTGATTTTGCATTTCCACGAAGTTGGTCGGTTAACGGTTTCATAAGAGATGCGCATTTAGGTATGAATCGTCTGTAGAAACTTACAAGGCTGTTGAAAGTGCGCAACTGCTTGATCGTGGTCGGTTCTGGGTAATCCAGAGTGGCCGCCACTTTGCTTCTAAGAGGTCGTATGCCTTGAGCATCAATGGTGTGTCCTAAGAAGTCCAAGGAGTTGGTTCCGATTTGGCATTTCTGAATGTTGACAGTAATGCCATGCCTGTTGAGTCGTTCGAAAACAATGTCCAGATGCAGGAGATGTGGTTCTCTGTCCAGACATGCTATGAGACAGTCATCAACATGCGCATGTACGAAGTTGAGACCTCGGAAGACGTAGTCTATTAACCTCCGGAAGGTTTGAGCCGTATTTCTTAAGCCGAAAGGCATTCGTAAGAATTCGTAAAGGCCGAAAGGAGTGATGATGGCGGTTTTCGGAATGTCGTCGGTTGCCATAGGTATTTGGTTGTAAGCCTTAACTAAGTCGATTTTCGAAAAGACAGTTGTACCTTTCAAGGTAGCTGTCAAATCGTGAATGTGAGGCAACGGGTAACGATCGGGAATGGTTTTAGCATTCAGACGCCGATAATCATCAGTTGGACGCCAATCATTGCTGTCCTTTTTAGGGACCATGTGCAATGGAGATGACCAAGGGCTATTTGATGGTCGAATTATTCCCAAGTCTATCATGTGGCCGAATTCTTATTTAGGCAACCCAAGCTTTTTGGGAGCCAGTCGTCGTGCTTTTGAGAATACAGGTGGTCATGTAGTCGAGATGTGATGTGTAACATTGCTGGTTACACAAGGCAATTTCGGTTGCAGTTGATATATCCCGGAGTATTTATCGAGCAATGATTGATATAGGGGGTCTATAGCGTGCTTAATTGTGACTGGGGATAATCGGCAACCAGAAAAAGGAGTTATGCAAACAGATAACTTAGTATTTCCGCCTATTAACCTTCGTGAGCGTGTGTCGATTAGTAGATTGTGGTATTGTAACAGGTCTATGCCAATGATTAGCATAGAAACATCTGCAACCACGAAAATCCAGTGAATGGGTTTGCGTAAACCTACGTTAAGGTGAACGTACCTTTTACCGTATGTAGCGATCGGTTTTCCATTCGCCGCCTGTAAACTTAAAACAGACTGTTGATGTCTGTCGTTAGGATTTGTTGGAAGAACGCTAACTTCTGCGCCGGTGTCGACGAGGTAGCGAACTTTCGTTGTCACATCCGTGACGTAAAACAGACGGCTATGTTCGCCGGCTACGGTTGCCGTTAACGCGTGCCGGCTTGGAAGTTTCCCGAAGTCTTATTCGTGGCTGTATTGAACTGAACTGGATGAATCTTCTCGTGTCCACCGAAATTGACCGTCTTTTGATGTCATACTTTGAAAGTTTATTTTCCCAGTTATCTCATGTTCAGCTTTAAGGATTATGTTGTCAGGACCAATACCACTACGAGTTTCCGGCCTTCCACTGAGTGTCGAAATGCTGCATAGCACAATACATGACCAGGAGCTCCCTAACAAAAAAAGGATACCTCTGTTCAATGTCTGTTAGCCGTCTTGAATAGAATGCCAAGGATTACGTAGTATTGTCTACTCATTGCTATAAGACCACTCCGATAATCTAGTTGGATACGTCTAATGCGATATCAATGAGTGTTTTGATTTAATGGTGTGAGAGCATAGCCACGTTTGCGATAATTTCCCTAATTACCAAGAACGAAGTACTTTGATTACCTGACAGCGTGAAGTTTATCTCTGCCTTAATATTAGCACTGAGGAAGGTTTGAATTTTCTAATATCATCAATATGGTTTACTTCTGCCGATTCTCCTTCATGAAATGTCAATAACTATTTACTACTAATTCGTAAGAGTTTTCTTTTACTTTTTTTGTCACTAGCTGATTTCGTGTTCAGACATCAAATACAGTTTGAGCCGCTATTTTTGAGGATGGTAGCAGTTATCACTCTCTCATTGACTTTCTTACCGACCACACTTTTTCTGAACGTTACCTTTACGGGAAGGTTTCTGAAATTAAAGGAGATTATCAAAGACTGCACTTTTCTAACATTTATGATTTCTGTTCGATAAATTTAAACAAAGAATTATTGGGACGACAGTCTTTGATTTAAGATCTTTTCGTACATTATGTTAGACGATATTTATGATCTCTTGCTTTTTTAAATCAAGAAAAATTAGTCCAAGCTCAAAATTTGTGAATGTACCGAGAAGTCATACTTTATTTATCTTTTTGATCTTCAGTTTTATAAGGCAGGGCATTTCGATGTTTTGTGAATTTAAAAAAATTTAAATCTTGAAAAATAGGTCGATCCTATTGAATGGGATTTCAACAGTCATAGTAAGTGCGTTCATGTGGTACAGCTGGATCAAATAGTCAGAACTAGCTGCTCGACCTATAGCAATTCAAAACGTTGTCTTTGATGTTTTCTAACTTGGATTATTCTTCATGCCTACTCATGATGTAAGAAGCATCATAAATACATGGGAGTCTCTTGATTATGTTTAAAATATCAGTTATGTCGTTCGAACTGCCCTCGGTAAGTGATCATCAAGGACCACAGTTGTCAACTGCGTGCACAAATGTCCTTACAAGTCCAGATGTTCCCATTCATGTGACGAAATTCGGTGTTTGATATAAAAAGGCTTAAAACAAAATAACATGTGAGGCATAGCTAAGGTTGCTATTCGTGCAACCGTAAGACCCTTTTTGTAAGCCCTAATAATTAAGATTTCCTTCACGATTCTAAACTAAGTTCGTGTGGAAGGGTTGGTGAAATTATAGGAGGAAGTCTAGGTGACACTGAGAGGGAGTGATTGTCATACTGATGGTATTGATCATTGCTACAGGTTTACCTAGATCACGCTTAGCTGTCTAAATATTTTGCTGATGGAACTTGAAAAAAACTGCATCACCGTTGGCTGTTTTATAGACTTTCAAATAACTTTAAAGTGGAGTAGATAGTAGCTTAATATAGGTGGCGCATACATTGTTTGTGTAAGTGTATTTTGATCTCATAATGTTCGGTCTGATTTTTGTAAACCTGACTGAAACGATCGAAAGTTCATAAATTGGTAACGGTCTCTTATCTCTAACAACGGCCGTGTGAAAAACGTTTTACTGGCCTCAGCCACAAAACAGTTTACAGCTTCACCTCTCTTGAATTGGATCTACTGGTTTTTACTTATCTTCCGATCTGAGGATTAAGCTATAGAATGGCCGTTTCAGCCAAATATTGATAGATTTGTTTTAGAAGTTTGACTAAAACTAAGTTATTACTAAGAAATAAATCGTATGTCCTATTAGTTTACCCCCACTTTATTTTTCGTAGTAAATTTTTGATGTGACATTCTATTTTTCGATCAAAAAAATTTAATAAAGGGTAGAAATATTTTTACTAATTTTAGCTATTTTTGTCATTTCTTTATAGGTCTGTACGGGAAATAGGAAGGATCATTATGGATTCTAAAACACCGCCGTCAAAATTTTGTTACTTCAGGTCTGAATTGAGCATGCATCCTCCGGAAACTCCGTTACATGTTACACAAGAAGCTATTAGGATGTTAGAGGCTTACCTAGACATAGGGTCTCTTAAAAGGCGAAAACATATTAAATCTGATAGTATTTTTGTGTTTAATCCTTACATACCTAATGATCTAACAACTGGAGGGCCAAATGTTCACTATGACGACATAGGCGTACTGCCCCTTAAAGAGTACACGAAAACAAATGAAATGTTGGAGGCTGATCAAACAACAGTAAGGAAAACATATATTAATATATTAATCAACTTGCCAGATTTGCGCGAGTGCCATCTATGTAAATCAGATACCGAATATGTCTCTTGATGAGAGTGAACGTTTAAAGGAATTCACAAACGAATCTTCACATTCCAGTGATACGACAACACATCTTAAAGATAGTAGGTTCATATTTAATGAAAATACATTTAGTTATATAAAGCTATCAATAAGCAAGTTATCACTTTTTTATGTACATTCAAGAATTTAATGTTTGTTGTGAACAATATGGGCTCAAGTTTTATCGAATGTCTGTAAACAGTTTTCACTTACCTGTTGTTCACACCGTGCAAAGATACTTTTTTAGAGTACCTATGAAAGAAATTGAGTTAATAATGGCCTTGATGATCTATGGTCATAAGCACTGTGTCTGAGACATGACTGCTTGAGTTCGGTCGCATACAGGCAAGTTAAAATATACTGCTTCTACTGTCAGCCTTTTCTGACCCTTCGTTACATTGCGGAATGGCAGCATCTTTGCAGATGCTGGTTATTCATGCGTGAAACATTACTAATATTGCAAGCCAGTACGATAAGCAGTAAAGGTTTGCCCGTATACGTTATACTGGCTGCAACCGACCATCCCAACTTGGCCGAACTTCAGGATTTAGTTTTTAAAGCTAATTTGGTTTAGCTTACTCTTCACGATAGACAGATTCAGTCACATCAAGATAGTATCTACGACCAACATTAGATATTTTTTTGAAACACTATAAAAGGCTTTAGACATGTTTTTCATGCTTTTTGAAGCTAAGGCTGCAGAAATATCTGTTGGTTAGTGCTGACATAAATGAAACCAATGCATAAAAATTTTTATCTACCCTTAAGCTTGTTTCCAAGCTTGATAACTGTACAGTAAGCTTTATTGAGTTTACTCGGCAATCACTGAGAGTTGGATTTCGTGACATGAGTTGCTTTCCCCAGTGAGTGGATTCTCTTCTGCAAAATATTTTGTTACCAATCCACATGTACTATCAGAATTCTTGCGAAACTAGAAAGCATTAGCTTAGCAACAACAGAACCGCATAGTTGGTGAGCGACCACAGAGCAGTCAGAAATACACAATGGATTTGTGCTAATCAAAAACATTGCCAGTTAGTTGTAACTGTCAGAATTCGATCTGGTACCACGTATACTGTAGACTTTCTTTAATATCCACGTTTATTAGTTAAGTCTTTGTTTAAGGCGACTTCATACAGGATGAAGTCCAAATTCACGCATTATATAACATTTGTAATTTGTCATCAAAAAAGTTAAGAACTATTGTCGTATCAACATGTCACTAATTAGTTTGCTGAACTTCACCAAAGTTCTGCAAGGTTGACTCTTCCCACTCTCGTAAAAAGTAAAACTCGAAAAAACATTTAGCCGATAAAGTTTCTATATTTTCCCCTTTTTTATAACTGAGTTTAGTTCAAAGATCTACTTAAATGCAGTGTAATAAGACAGACAGATAAAGTAATACAATATCCGTCGCTCCAAAAATATTAGAAAATTGTTTAAAGAGTACTCAGTTTTATTAAGGTTGTAATTAACGCCAAGTTTCATTTTTATAAAAGTCAAATGCCATTAGATAAAATGAGGGTCAGGTTTAAAATAGTTAATTTATATGCCATACAATTATTTTATGAATAGATTGCTAGGTTTGTTTTCGGTAACAACTCATATTGTAATAAGTAAACGTATGCTTGCTTTAAACTCTGCATTATTTAAAGAAGAATCTTTATGCAAGAGATAGTAATTGAACTTAATGTTTCAAATATCACCAAACTCTTCAGGATTAATATGTAGTCGTAAAGAATGTCCCTGATCAACAAAGTAATTCATTTTATTGATTATGAAAGGCATAAAGTTTATTTTTTTCATAAATCAAATAAGTTGTATTCCTCATGAGACAAATGCTAATGTACCACTTGAATTTACTGTGGTAAAAATCTCTAATCTTATGTCCATAACATTGATTTTGAAGACTTGTTTTGATTAAAAAATAATTAAAACACTCCAAAAAGGACTGACTGTCAACTCACGTAATTTTAGGTTAAAATGTTAGTCACTTGGTCTAGTAGAATTCATCTAGTTTATTAAAATGATAAAGACACGAAGTTTCAAGCCCAATTTTGTACATTCTCATTGTTTTTAGCTTGTTCACCAAACTGTGAAATTATTCCCAATAAAATTCCTCTTCAGTCGATGGATGGATCATTTGCGCAGACAACCAAAATAAATGAACTTTACCCTCGTTTCGACAGTGTTGATGGTCTTAGTGCCAAATCTCGACAATCTGATTCACTATATAATTCAGGTAGCGTAGAACCAGTCAGTCTACCAGTGTTTGAAATACCAGCTCAAATACCTCATACAGGGACTGGTAGTTCATTGTCTAAGAGATTTGTAATGAAAGATGATTCTGTATCTTCATCGATCATGCGCTATCATAGTGTATGCAATGAAAGTACACAAAAAATTCACACCATACCTAAAATAGAGGAATGGTCAGCAATTGAAGTTGACTCTCATCACAATGAATATACTCGACGTTTCAGTGTTAAGTCTGCCCCTGAAGACGTACGCCACTGTGTGCGCATAAGACCTAAACGAAGTGCTACCAAAAAGTGGTTTAAATTCCGGCTTCCCAAAAGCAGTCTTAACTTGAAATCTCACATTGGAAATAAATTATCTACAGCTGAAGAGGAAATATTCGAATCGAAGAGTGTATTTATGGAAACTAGTTCACAAGGAAAAACATCAATTCTAGGGAAAAGGGAAAATAATGGCTCTGATGGAGTCGATGGTAACCTTTTCCCTCCAATACCTAACAGAAAATTGAGTACAAACATGATAAACAAATCAGATGAAAGGCTTCATCATTCACCACTTATCAATTTATGCGCTCAATTATTTCCACGATTATTTCGTCAGAATGAATCTTCGTCTAATTATTTATCAAATGGTTTCTTGCCTAGAATACAAAGGCTATCCACAAATACTTTTCGTCGAGTAAAGCGAAAAAAGCGCACTGCTAGAAGGTTGGATAAAATTTCTAATCAAGCTTCTGTAGAAGAACAAGAGGAAAAGGTAGGGTTTTTCATCTTTTGTGACGTTAGGTCTTATTGTTCAAATGCTTAGATATTCTATACATCATTTTCAAATGTTAATGTTTATTGTCTGTTTGGTGAGTAGTCTTGAAGTAATGATAGTCGATGAAACATAGTTTATGTCATACCATACCACCAGCTACCTCAAGGGACAATGTTACATAACATAGGAATAGGTTGGATAAAATTAAGTGACAGATAGACCAAAACATATCACCAGACCATGAGCAGAGTAATATGCAGGTCGAAGTTAAGGCTCTTGGTTACAGTCGTTTGAGGTAACTGTAATTTTTAGATTAAAACCTGAGGTTCGAAACTAGCAACAATGGCGACGATGTACTTAATTTCTTTCTTCTTTTGAACCTTGAACGTGACATTGCAATTCATTCTTTAACGTCATTAGTTGCATTGGAAATTAATTCTTTGTTCAACCCACCACTATCATTTATATCGTTATTTCAGAATCTTAACCTTCCATCTTGATGATTTGCTTTATCATCAATGCTGATATAAAACATCTCTCCACTCGAGCTGATATACATTTTGTGCAACGTTCTACATTGTTGATGACTGACAATGTTTTAGTTACTTTACTGACTAATATGAGCACTTGGTTACAACCAGTTTATTGCATCATCTGACAAACTAATGTTGTAAATATATAGCTTGACGATAAAAAATGTAAATTGAATCTGAAATATTTTAGATATCTACTTAGTTGTTACTAACATGTAGTTGGTTTTTTACAATAAATCATCGAGATTAGAAGCTAGTATCCAACAGTCAGGTGCGTAAACACTACCTGGAGAATGATTTCCCACTCGTAAAAACGATATTCCAGTATTAGATACTTCATAATCTCATCAAGTAACATTAAACTTAAGGCTTATCAACCTATAAATTAACTATCATAGGCATAAAGAATAAAGGAAGTAATTTAAACAGTGACTAATATTCTGGAAAGTCAGATTCAGTATGTTAGTTAATTATTCTAATTTTTCACTCTATAAAGAAACGTTATTTATCTCTCCTGAACCAAGTGTTTAATAAAGCTTTTTGAGAGATCTGTTGGTACTGAATAGTTGATACACTGTGGTAATTAAATTAACCCATTGTGTCACTGAATAAAAATAAAGAGGATTCAGTGAAGAAAATCTTTTCGACGAAATCATATATATAAGCTGTACATTCGTATTTGTAGTTGTTTAATAAATGTGAGTCTATAGATTGGATAAAAGAGATAACACCGTAAAGTGGTCCGAAATTTAAAATAACAAAAGTAGGTTACGTAATGATCAATGTATTTTGAATATATCTTTATTCATATAGATATCTTTTTTGACATGAATATGATCATTCACTGAGAAAAAATCAAAACGTTCGGCCATTTAGCAGTTTACATAGAAAATAAACAAAAAAGAGCCAAGAGCAAAACAGAACAACTTAACCAACGTTAGTTATTTGCAAAGACCAATCATCAGTACTATTTGATGATACAATAGAAATGGCTCAGCACCAGTAAGGTTTCTTTTCCCTACATCGGAGCTTTGTAAATTTTACCGACGTCTTTTGTTGTTTACATGCTCTTCTCATTGGATGCCTCTCAACTTTTCACAAGTTTTATAAGTGACACAGCCCCGTTTATATATCCAGTTTATTCGTGTAAAAATATTCTCTCACAAATGAACAAAGCATTCAGTAAATTATATTTGAGTCAGAACATATCGCTTTTCAGTTAATTAGTCAGTTTTAGGTATCCATTCATCCCTAAACTAATTGTATCCGATATAGTTCTTTTTCTCAATGTAGAGTGAATTGCGTTAGATTTCTTTTATTAACCGTTATAATAAATATCTATTTAATCGATTCACCTTGCTTGTCTAGTTTCACTTAATACCATTATATACCAAACGGCGTCCATCTAGATTCTCTCATTATGGAAATGTTGGATTATTTGAAAATAAAGGAAACTTATTAGTTAAACAAGAAGAGCATAACTTATTGAACAGATCAAGTCACTCGTCGGATAAAGAATTTTCAGAAAATGACTCGTTTAATACTTCAATAAAAAATTCCAAAACATGGCCAACCGGCTCACTTACCTCAAAAGTAGCTGGCGAAATTGCTTGTCTTTATCGTGGATTGATCGAGACAATAGGAAGTGATAAATTGATTGAATCTACTTCACAAACATGGAGTCATTTCACTCACAGAAAACTTCAGTCTTCAACTATTAATAATGTACCTGTAAGTTTTCCGAAAATTATTTCCTCCCAAACTTTTATTCCATTCTGCTTTTATTGTTTATCTTTAGTATGAATATAGATGAATCTACCATTAATCCTACCGTTGCTGTTACCAGTTGGTTAAACAGAATTTACTCATCCGATAAGAAACTAAGTGTCCAAATGAACTTGTTTATTTTTTGGATGGAAAAGACCTCAAATAGTTGGAATTTTTAAACCATGTGCAGCATTTTTATTTAATCGTCTTTCTTTCTAACAGCGTCATTCACATTTATACTCCTCTCATTGGAAATTGAACTTGGTAATCTCGTATCCTAATCTGTCTTTCAATAAATAATCCATCCTTTATTTTTAATTGATTCATTTTAAAATACTGATATGGTTGTCTATATCCAGTGACAACTAGCGTCGATTTGGATACACCATATACTTCGTTCACCTTTTCTCGTCTTAGAACCGTCGAATCCTATCGACAAATCTTTCAGGGGTGATTTATTGAAAATTTATTCAAACAAGGGACATGTATATATAACTATGATTATAATCAACTTGAAACTATGGAAAAAAAGCGTTGTAAAAAAGGAGCAATAAATCATTTGGAAAATTACATCTTTGACCATGATAAAAATGAAAGTTGTGTGTCGTGGAGATTTTATATCCAAAGATTGAGGAGGTTCAGATCAACAATAACGAACTGATGATATCCTTCGATGTTACAGTCCTTATTCACTTCAATTGAAAAAAGCCTAGCAAAGGAAAATCTAACTCTGCTCCTCACCAGTGACATGAATCTCCAAGAGTACACGGAGCTTCAAAGCCGGAGTTTACTAGAACCCATCGATTAATGCTTAACAACATATTCTCAAATCAACAACAAAATCTATGAACAAATGAGAGGAACACCAATGGGATCACTAATATCAGGACTTATTACAGAAGCAGTGATGCAGAGACTGGAAGCCTCGATATCACCGGTGATTAAGCAAAAACTATAGATCCGTTATGTGGGTGACATATTCGTCATTAATGACAGAGATGAGCTGGAAATCACCTAAAATCTGGTCAGAAACGTCTTCGATGACATAAGATTCACAATGGGAAAAGATCCGAACAGCAACCTATCATCACCAAAGACAACACAGGAAAATCAGGGACTCAAGTATATTGGTAGCCGGCTCATACAGATCAAATTCTCAAATATGGTAGCAACAACCCATGAACTCAAAATCAAGTGCGTACAAACTTTATTCAAGAACATGAAAACACACTGCAGCACGCTCTGAGGGCAGAAAAATGAAGAAAAATATCTAACTATCTTTCAAAAGAACGGCTACCCAATCAACTTCATCAAAAAGTATCAACCAAACGCATCAGCAGAAACCTACAAAAGGATCATCCTAAGATATGTAAAATGCGTATCAGAAATTACCAGATTATTGAAGCTCTTTGGAATAAATGTAGCACACAAACCAAAAAGTCACTTGAATCAATCCCATGCAAACCAAAAGACGAAATGACACAAGGAGAAAAACCGAACATCTACAAAATAAACTGTCCCAATTGCGAAAAACACTACATTGGACGAATTGGACGCCCTCTTCATCTTCGCCTGCATAAACATTAATTAGCTGTCAAGGGCCATGACATATCTCCGCTTATATCAATGCATATGGACAACTGTGGACACAAATTCAACTGGGAAAATGTTGAGGTCTTGGATAGAGTCTTGGGCCTCAGGTCAATCAGTAATCAACAAACACATTGAAATCGATCCAATTTATCAACCAATCAGAAAGTTATGGACAAATATAGGACCAAAAATCAATTGAAGATACAATCAAAATAAAGAGGCAGATGACAACAGGTTATAGGACAACAAAAATTGATCGAGATCAAGGGCGACAGGAAAGCTGTATCATATGTGGAGAAATTAAAATACACCACTTCTACCTGAAGTTTGTGCTGATGTTATTGTTCGGAGGAACAATGAAAGATCACGACCAAACCATCCAGATCAGAGAACAAAACTCCACCTAAACCAACTGTGTTCTTATTTTTTCAGTGTTTCATTAGTTCATTGCTTTTGTGATGCTAGCCATTTCTAGAAATGTATGTTTGCATAATTCAATGTGGGGATTTTTTTTTGCAAAAAATATTGTTATAAGAGATAACCACCTTTTCAGGAGAACATTTAATAATGTCGCCAGACAGAATGATGTTAGAATGAGGTTTTGGTTTAATTATTTCTCCTTGCACATCGTATTAATATATTTGCTTACTGAGCAGATGAAACACCATATCCAGTTATTTTGTACAGTCATATGGCATTGTGAATGTTAAGGTAGAACTCTATATCTATCATCCCACCCAATCTATTTTCATCAATTATTTTAAGCGAATTTACTGTGAGCTTACTATTCAAAGTTAGTCACATTTCCTGTTACAAGCCATTTGTCTCACAGTTGTGTTTATATGCTGTTATTATTGTGTATGCTGCTTGATTGTACGTTTTAGCTAATAGTCAGACTGTGTGTCTAAATAACGTCAAAAAATAGACATATTATTCTTAAATTCATCTGACCTGTTTTGTTTACGAATTTACTATTTTTTACAACCACACTGCACTCGTGTGCATGTGTTATGAGTCATAGCATTTCTATATTATATAAATGTAGTCTAAATTTAAAGTTTTCCTGTCCAATCATCTTAGCTATGGCTTTTAAAATCGATCTGAAGCGATACCCATACATGCATAGAATAAACCCAATTATTATAGAAATCGTCATATTTTGGACGAACTGTGACTTGTCATCATTGGTGTTTTGTGATGAATTATTTTTTAAAAGAATGTGGATATATGAAAGATCAACATAAGAGATTTGTTTGAACGTTCCAGGGTACTTCTAGTGAAGACCGATGCACTTGTTATTGAATTTTAATGACTATTGAAATGTAGAATAAAAATTCCAAAGTGCTTTGAATATCTGTCTCGTACCCGAGTGAAATATATTAACTTCTACTACTTACGGCTGTTACCCTTCATGGAGTACAGGCCGCCCACCAGGATTCTCCAACGAACTCTGTCATGGGTAATCCTTTCCAGTTGTTTCCAACTGATATTCATTCTTTTGATATCTGCTTCCAATTCTCGGAGCAGTGTGTCCCTTAGTCTTCCTCTTCCCTTCAGGATTCCAAGATGGCATTTGCCTCGAGATGCATTTTGATGACTTCCGTAATGTATGTCCTACCAACCAGCAGCGTCTTTTCTTGATTTCCTCTTCACCTGGAAGCTGGTTTGTTTGCTCCTACAGTAGGCTGTTGCTAATGGTATCCGGTCAACAGACGTTGATTACCTTGCGTGGACAATTGCTGATGATTACTTGTACATTTTTGACGGTTGTGGTAGTTCTTGAAGTTTCAGCTCCGTACAGTAGAACTATCTTGACATCCGTATCAAAGATTCTGATTTTGGTGTTGGCTGACAGTTGTTTTGAGTCCCATGTGTTCTTCAGTTGTAGGAATGGCGCCCTTGCTTTGCCAATCCTTGCCTTTGCATTTGTATCAGATCCTCCTTGTTTATCGATGATGCTGTCCAAGTATATGAAAGTTTCCACCTCTTCCACAACTCCTCTATCAAGTGTGATTTGGTTGGTGTTCTCTGTGTTGTATTTAAGAATCTTGCTTTTTCCCTTGTGTAAGTTTAGGCTTCTGCTACACTGGTTGTCTTCATCTGCATTTATTCGTGTGTATGAGATAGAAGAGCTAGGTCATCTGCAATGTCTAAATCTTCTGGTTGCATACGAGCTATCGGTTTTATTCCGTGCTTCCCCTCAGTTGTGGAGGTCTGCATAATCCAGTCGACCACCAGAAAAAAAAGAAAAAGGGAAAGTAAGCAACCTTCTCTGATTCCGGTCCTTACTTGGAATGTATCTGTCAGCTATTCTTCATGTACCACTTTGCAGTGTGGTCCGTCGTATGAATTCCATTTGATGTTGATAATTTTCTCAGCCATACCATAGTGTCGGGGAAAGCTCTATAAGATTATACTATCCACACTCACACGCTTTCTCATAGCCAAGGAACTTGATGTGTAGTGACGAACTTTATTCAACTGACTGCTCAACAATAATATGTAGTGTCGCGATTTGGTCTGCGCACGGCCGATCCTTACGGAATCCAGCCTGTTGATCTCGAAGTCGGGCGTCTACTGAATCTTTCATCCGGTTCATCAACACTGTTGAAAACTTTTACTGGTGCTGATAGTATTGTGATACCTCTGTGGTTCTACACTTGCTCAGATCTATGTGTACGAAGTGTATTTTTATAGAAATCTTCAACTTGCATTATTTTTCAAGTATTTCCATTTCGTGCTGATTAAAGGAAAGCAGTTTTGTAGATCCGATTATTATGCAGATAGTGTAATTTTAAATGCTTAGTTATTATCATGCTGTCGGACAGAAATGTAGGATAAACCTTAGATTACCAATCAATCTTTAGTTCAATTAGTTAGGTGGCATTGTAGTGAACGAAGTTAGGTGGGGGCAAACAATTTATGGCTTTTTAAAGAAAATTATAGAGCTATTTAGTAAAGTGTGAAAACCATACATTAAATACCTCATCTACAAATCTTCCATCAATTGTCTTAAACTTCATTCTTCCTTCATCGCCTTTATAATTACGCTCTGTTGGCATCCTCGTTTTAAATTCGATCTTCGCAACCTTCTGCTGTCAGGCCCTCCACTTCTGATTAATGTTACATACTACTTATGTCTTTCGACATAAGTAGCGTGCATCATAGTATTACTAGTCCGTACATCAAAGGTTTGACTCACAGCCAGGTATTATTTATCCTTTTAATCCACGACATTCATTTACACTACAAACTATGGGAAAGTATCAAGAAGCGGAAAATCTAGTGGGAGCTTACTAGTTCCTTTTTGAGCACGAATTCAAATTTGATACTTTTGGTAGTTTGCCACAAATTCATAAATTCTAAGTCTGTATTCTTTAGCAATATCATGAAGTCATCTTAAGTTACAAACAAATTTTCATAGGATCGATTTATTTGTGTGGTCGTTAATGCTGACCGGATTCTATTGATATAGAGATTCATGAATACCAGCCTAAATAACCTGCAATTGAAACACTATCTTGAATTGGAGTTAAGTGTTAAACCAATATTAATTTAGTTATAAAACTAATGTGGCATCTTTGTTAGAATTTCGATGATCAATTCATACACAGGAAATTTAATGTAATTTTCGGATTTTTTTATGAAGAATCTAAACTGAATTTTTATTTTTATTGAATAGTCTTTCAATTGGAATTCAGTTAGAATTCAATACGATAAATCAAATAAATCCACATATAACTTCCCATTGAATGATTTATCTGCAATGCGATATTCTACTACTAATCATCCAAAAGTTACGGATGAAATAGTGTCAAGTAGGGAAGTTACTGATGAAGCACTGAAAAATACTACTATCAGTTCTAAAACGAACCAAGCAAATAAATCTTCAACAAAAAATGAATCGTTTGTAAGTAATGCTTTTTTTCGGGTGTTTTCATAAATGTTCCTTCAGTCCTACTGTCCCAACTATAATTCACTGAATCGATGACTTTATATATCTTAACAAGCTATATATATATATATATATATATATATATATATATATATATGACGAATGGTTGTCTGTTTATTACTAAATTGTGAACACTTAGATATTTGCCAATCGTATCTAATATCTGACTCTCCTTATCTATTGAAAATATTCTAGATTTTCACTGAACTAGTCTTATAAAAATTTATAGCCATTTTTTATTTATATATGTATTGAATACCTAATAATCTCTCCTTACCAACTGTATTGAATAAAAACAATTTAATTGATATCAGTCATTTAGTTGTGATGTTTATTATTTAGCGCATGAATAGACAGATAATTAGTGAAAAGTAAGCAAATAAATTAATAACGACAAGTAGTGAGATGTTCAATACATTTACAGTAAAGTGAATTTATCTATGTACTCTTGATTTATGTTACTTAAATTTTGCAACCCGTAATTTAAAAATGTCAGGGAACCCTTCATATTTCCACAAAGGACTTACTTAAAGGAAACGAATGTCATGAATCAGGGTCGGGGGTCACATTGGAGTAATAGTACGCATTCTCTGGTTTTAACTATCTGTGTTGTGAATTCTATTTGATCATAGATTCTATTCTCCTGTCTTATTTGGGTACTTAATTGGCTTGATGTAATTCAAATTGTGATTAACAAATTAGCTGAAAAATATGTTCCACTTAATCAATACGCGTAAATACCCAGATTTGTAGTATCGAAGTTTGTTGTAGTATCGTTTTGATGTAAGCGGTAAGGAACACTGTCCTTTTAATATTATAAGTTTAGAAGTTTCTCGTACTTTTATTATAATGTAGAGAAATGTGTGATTGAGAATTGTTTAATGTGACTGTCTGAATTAGAGATGAAACTAACTTAATGTACGGGTTAATTTTCGTCTGTCGTTTCTAAATCGTTCGGGATAGGACTATGTACGCTCCTACCGTATCATTTAATATAAAGATAACTATTATTTATCATTCAGAAGTTTTACTTTCATTATCGATATGAAAGAAGTCACGAATACCGAAAGTTTATATATTATATGATTTAGTATCGAGTATACAATTCATCAGTCAGTTCATTCTACTTTCGGATTACAAGGCGTAATCGCTTAACATATATGATCTGATACAGAAATATTTATGCGATAGCTGATCCATTTACACCACAGATCTCGTTTTTGATAAAAAAAAATACCAGTATATGACCAATGCTAGATGTACTTGCTGAAGTGGATTAAGAATATATTGTGTATATTACTAGGATGTGTAGTATTGCTTGAAGGAAAAAAGTCCCTGAAACGGGTTAATGACTGCCGATGTAGACTGGTTATCGAATCTGAGCATACTTGTTGCGGCTCTTACTAGAAAAATTGACGTTATTTTTAACTTGCACCTGAAACGTAGAAATTCATCAATCAAGTTCAAATATCACTTGTCTTTACGTTTTACTTTTCTCTTGTCTTTTCTTTTTTTCTTTCACTTTATCAAAGTCCATCTAGATAGATCTTGATAGATCTTGTTTACGTACTGCCAATCTTCCTCTTACTATAAATCCTCAAACTAGGTTTGTTTATTTTATCCTATCTGTCAAAAAACTAAGACAAACTCTTGACATAATTAATAGGATGGTTTAACTTATTCTATTTTTGACATATGTTGTTGACATGTTTTTGTAATTTCAGTTAAATAAAGTAACACAAAATCTCGAAGACTGTGCGGTGAGGAATTCTTCAAACAATTCTGAACTTCAAAGTGAATTAAAAGTAGAAAAGTCCAATCATTCATCAACAAATGATAATACACATTATCCATATGCTAAATACGTTGCTGATATGATTGATGCTTTGTCTGAACGTCTTATGGGTAAAATATCAGAAGATGATTTAGAATTACGTTTTCAGATTTTAGAAGCAGAAGCATCTAAAGCGGCTAAACACAAAACTGCTCAATCTGTTAAACGTGAACGATTCTACTCGGTTAGTAATGAAGCTGAGAATTTACGTTGTCAGAATTCCTTACAAAATACAACACGAGGCAATTCATCATCAGATGAAAATATATTAAATAAAATAGCAGAAAGAAAAGAATTAAAGAATAGAAGATGCCATTCTGTAACTGATTTTTTTGTTACGACAAAACCATCAGACTTACAAAATGTGTCATCATTAGAATCAAGCCAACGTAGTTTGAAGTATTCTTGTTTAGAACAGGTGAAACGATTACAACTTCGAAACAAAGTAAGGTGTTATTACAAACCATCATTGTTTATCAGATCTTTATACATGTTAACTTTTATGCGTTTATTTACTGCCCATTCATAAATCTTAGTATTTTAAACTGATAGGTTGTAATTTGTAATGTAGTAGTTTAGACACTCTGCACTCTTATGTTCATGTGACTGAGGTACTGGTATTCATATTCTCTCTAATCAGTCAATTATAATCAGCGTAGATGCTGGCACGAAGTTGCCACACCTCAGCACAATGAGATACATTTAACACGATGAGTAGCAAAATAGGCAGTAATAATGTGGTCGCGATAACAATCTTTGAGGGTAGTGTAGTGAACAAGAAGACGAGTGGGCACAATCGATTGTATTTAAGCACAAAATTACAGAATATCTCACTAAAATCTGACAACATACAGTTAACAGTTAATTTTCAAAATAATAAATTGTCTCAATCTTGATAGTTCCTTCTACAAATATCAGTCTATCGTCTCTGATTTCATTGTTCATGCATTTTCATAGCAACTGCGTTTCGTTTACATCCTTTCGTTATCCATCTTCTTCTGAAATACATTCTATGCATGACCATCACCATATACTACTTATGTGGATATAAGTAACCCATACCACAATAGGATATGAGAAAATAGTGGCAAGATATATATATATATATATTTATAAGGCAGCATAGTCGCAGATACTAATTAACCGAGAGACACCTAATTCCTATCATGACTCTTTATACAGTCATAGATACGCTTCTTGTAATCTAATGGAATAGGTGACGTTACTATAGATACCTGAAATTTTTAGAGTATTGTAATGCTAGCCAGTAGGCAAACTCACATCCTCCTCCTCAATAGATTAGTCTGTTGTATATGTCAGAAAACTGGTTAGCTCATTTAATTTTAGTTTCATGACATGATGAGTTGATGTTTAGCCTTTTCTAAAACCAATTAGTTACAAAGAATCAAAATGAGTGTGACAATTTATTTATTTATGGTGAAATTCAAATTTGTTCATTAATAATTGTAGGAATTGCATATTTTCTAATCCAATTGTTAATAATACATATTCTATTCGTGGTTATTGGCTCTTATTATTATATTTATTATTATTATCTTGACATTTAATTTAGTTAACTATAACAGAGGATTTATTAAGTCGTCTTGTAAATCATACAAATTATCCGAATTTCGAGGCTGATATCCTTGATTTATTAGGTCGGCAACCGAATTGGCATAGGATCGCTATTCTTTATTATCTTACTAGATGTTCAGTTAGACACATATTAAATTTACATATAGAAAAGTTGGAAACATTACAAGAGTCAACTTCAGGTTCATCAATATTACGTCAATCGATAAATATCAATTCAGATAGTGAGGAAATTGATGAAAGTTATTTACAGTCATCAGGAAGGTAGGTCATTTCATAGAAATTAAATAAATTTGACTATTAAAAGTGTTTGGTGTATAGTTTTTATCCATTTGATTTGGGGAGGTGGTCGCAAGCGATCATTCTATGACTGGTATGTTTGCAGCAGTTCGTAGTTTGATTGTTGACAATTGCTTTATTCCAGGTTTGATTTTAGTTTTCATTACGCCTAAACATTGAATATAAAAGGGTAGTTGTTATCATATTTACCAATAGGATTCATTATTTAAGTGTCAAATACGCAAAGTGATACCAACCAAATAAGTGTTTGGGTAAAACGATATTAACGTTTTCACCATTAAATGACCTTGAAAACCAGGAGGCACTGGACAGCTGTTTCTTCCTAACATGAGGCAACATAGCAGTGCTCTTCTATGACCTCACCGGGGATCAAACTATAGACCTTCATGTCCTGTGGTGAGAGCTTAGTATTTAGAACACTCGACTGGCATTCAGTCGTGATGTAAAATTTAAAGTTCAACAATTTCTAGAACTCCCCATACTGATAAGTATTATGTACTCAAAAGCAATGAATTATGAGATGTAATTCCCAGTTTCCTCGTTAAAATCCATGACCATTAGAGTTCAATCACACTGAGTATCAGACTATCATCTCGCTCGTGGGACCCGAACCCAAGACCTTCGGTCTCGCGCGCAAACACTTAACCTCTAGACCAGTGAGCCAGCATCCAACGGCGTTAATGTCTAAATTCAACCAATCCACTAAGTTGGGCCATCGTCCACTGTTGTCTTAAGTGAGTCACTGCCTCACAACAGACACGGTTGAACTCCAGTAGTTACGGCTTTTTGTGTATACACACTGCTGAGGAGTCCCATGTTAGGACGAAAAGGCCGTCCAGTGCTAACAGGTTTTCTATTGTGGTCTAGCTATAATTGACTCATGAATTCAACTATTAAATAACTACAATCTCCATAAAATCCCCTTTCTGAAGATAATTAATGATAGACACGCTCTTTGCATGCACTATTGCTATTGGTTGTTAGTTATCGGCCAATCAAGAACAATATATCTATAATGACTTTTCTTGTCTATCAAAAATAAGGGATTTGCTGCCTAAAGTACTGCCGTACAAAATGATTGGTCGTTTTTGTTTCGCTTCGTAATTTTCAATAAAGAGTGATCATTCAATGAGGATATTTGAGTTGATGTATTGAGGTTGAATTCACCATGCAACTTGATTACTGAGTGATACATCTTTTAATTCCCTAGACGTTTATGAGAAAATAACTCTGTCATCTAGATGTCTTGAATTTTCAATGTGAAGTAATATTGATTGATTTAATGTACTGCTTGGTGGTTTTAATACATGATGAGTCACTAAAACGTGGATTTAAACTATTACTCATTTGTTTCACAGAAGGAAAACAGTAGAGTGATTAGATATCATCTATGCACAATGTTCTCATCAAGAACAATGAAATTATGTACACCAGTAAATCAACAGTGACAGATTTTAAACTTTTATTTATATTTATGAAAAAACCAACTTTTATAACAATAAACTGAAGAATATTTATGTTGTGATGAGCGCTGTCCCGAATCTGATACTAATAGACAGTGTGCTACGCTCTAGCCCCTCAACATAAGAGTGGGTAAGAAAGTATATTGAGCTACCGAATAAAGTGCACAAACACTCATTTATATGTATACCACTTTAACCCTTTGGAAATTGATTCATTTCTTAGCTAGTAACATGCACTTTATCTTTAGGTCACTTCTGATTGCCATCAATTGACCTTCTTATTAGGCTACTTCTTGTTGGCTTACCATATAAACTTATCTATTCTATAGTAATTCCTTTCTTTGTTTTTTTCTGAAATCCTCAGTCATATTTATCATTCATCAAGTAAATTACCTCAAAGTAATTTATATCCATCGAATTCAACATATGAAACAATAATTCGTGATACTGGTCAATGTCGAGCAAATATAGGCCGAATCAAAGATTATACAATTACGTTTTTTACACGTTGGTATGCAGATTGGGTGTATAAACGTGGTGGTTGGGTGAGTTTTTAATAATTTTGATGGAATTTAAATAACTATTATATCTTGCTTTTACAAAATAAGTAAATATTTTGTTTGTTTAACAAATGATCAAATAACAATAAAACACAACTGGAAATTACTAAAGATTTTGAAACAGGACTAATTAGATAGGAGAAAGCCAGAATGAAATCGGAAGAATATGGATGTTGCCACGAATTGTGAAGATCCATTCATCTGCTAAACCGTTGTTTGGAATTATTAAGGATTTAATGTCTTGGGGAGTATTGCTGGTTATAGCTTATGTACCAATCACATTCTTTTCTTTGACTTAGAAATGTTAAATAGGTCCCTTTCCTCAATGCTAAAAGGGAAGGAATAATAAATTGAAATCAGATAATTTATCTTATAATCTATTCGTCAGTCATTTCTTTGAAGAATTCAAACTAAAAATGTTTTCATCTCTGAAGTAATTAGGTAGAACACGGAGAACTTGATCTTTAATACGTTATCTGTTTTGAAACGTGAATTGACATAACTAGTAAAGATATAATCACACAGAAAAGAAACACATTTTGATCAGTAAAAGGAAGTGTAAGTGATAAACAGTGTTACGCAAATCGAACTTACGAGAAGAGTACATTTTCAGTGATTGGTAATCAAATAAAGACATACCACACGCAAAGAAGACTATGTTAAAGTGGTGAAGATGTAAACAAAAATATTAATGGTCACTTTATTTATGGATATAATTAACATGTAATGTAACCAATACTATACATCATTCTTCATAATAATTCCAACTAAATAGAACATCGATAATTAGGTAATATTTTCTAAACTTAGCTACTCACTTTAAATGTAGTTTTTCTCAGCTGAAGAGTTATTGAAAACTAAGTAGTGATCAACATTGGTTTTATTTTTTATGACTCATATTAGTATACATTTTGAGGACTGAACGTGACATTGAATGAATGACCTCTAGGCTTCGAGGCAACCATAATAAGATGGAGACTATTATGTTATAATCAAATGTTTCACAAATGAAATCAATATATAATATAATACAATATTGGTTCTGTGTTATCGATAGGTAACCCTCGTTCTCAACATACTTGACTTTACATATCACTACTTCCTATTGGAGCTCCAGCAAACTAATCTTGTATAACTATAAAGCTAGAGTTAAAACAAAGAGCAGTTGCCACCGTTTTATTTAAAGTCTTAGTAAAAAAGTGTTAAAAATTGAAAACAATCCCTTTATAAGCAAAGATAGGTGATAACTAGCAGTGGAATTGAGGACACACATTTCGTCGTATCTGGGACGCGTCAGCTGGATGTTTATTCCGAGCCTCGAGCTCAGTACCGTTTGCGTCGAACGCATATATATATATATATATATATATATATAACATAATTCTGGTAGTGGTTGTCTTCTTATTAGACTAGTCAAAGAGATGTTAACCTGTCATTGTCTACTATTACATTCACCTGATGATAAAAATAATATCATTATAAATTATCGAAATAAGTTTTCAGCCTTTGTGTTTCAAGAAAATTGGTTGTACTTTTTGTTTTGATCTGCGATGTAGGTTAGTTTTAAGACAATCCATATTGTTGGATATGGATTCAGTTTTGACAAGTTTTTATGTTTAAAGAAAAACATTTAGTGGACGGAAATTATAATATTCTATCGTATTTCACTATTTTTTGATTTATTTTTTTGTTCCCCCCAAGCAATCTGTAATCGAGGAAACTGAAGATTCTGAACTGGACTAAATTGTCAATTATTTTAAGTGAATGGAATAAATGTAATTTTTTTTATGGAACAGACAACTAGCGCGTTTGTGATAATTTGTTTATGATAACTTCATTTGTATGTAATATATAATGTATGTGAGGGACAGAAATGACATTTGACTCATATTACTTAATTATTATTATTTTTTGAGAATTGTAAATTGCTACATGTTTATGTAGCAATCATCTTTTTTTCAAAAATGTAATTTAACTGTATATTTGTATGTGCAAATTATATTTGAACTAATCTCAGCGATTGAAATTTAAATAATTCCAACGTTCCGTCCAGTTATTTGTCTGGACTTCTTCAGGGTGATATTCACCCTATACTCGGCACCCAATTTTGTCAAGCCAATTGTATATTTTCCTAAAAACAATATGATAATACGATATATTGTTAGTTTGGAAGTAATACTTACTTACGCCTGTTACCCCTCGTGGAGGAGCGTAGGCTGCCAACAAGCATTCTCCCATCTAGCCCTGTCCTGGGCAATTCTTTCCAATTGTTATTCATCCTTCTCATATCTGCTTCTATTTCCCGGTTCAGCAGCACTCTATTGAAAACTTTTCCTGGTACTGACAATAGCGTATTGCCACCGTAATTCTCACATATGCTCAGATCTTATTTTGGTGTCTTGATGAGGTATCCTTCTTCCAATTCTGTCAATGGCACTTGTTCTTCCTCCCAAATCTTCTTGAATAGAAAGTGAAGCATGTTTTCAGTTAATTCAATGTCTGACTTCAGCTGGTATATTCTCAGGTCCTGTAGATTTCCCGCTCTTGATTTGTTTGATGGCCATCTTGACTTATTTGATCGTTAATGGAGTGATATCTATGGGAAGGTCAATGTGTGCTGCCTTGATGTCCGGTGGATTCAGTGTGGTTGGTTTATTCAGCAGTTCCTCGAAGTATTCTACCCATCTTTTTCTCTGTCCTTGAATCTCCGTCGTCGTCTTTCCTTCTTTGTCCTTGACTGGTCTCTCTGGTTTACTTTATTTACCTTCTGGTTTCATTTTGTGTCATATAGCTGTTTCATATTCCCTACTCTTGCAGCTTTTTCTGCCGCCGTTCCTAGTTCTTCCATGTATTTCTGCTTGTCGGCTTTAATACTCCTCTTCACTTCCTAGTTTGCTTCTGTGTACCATGCTTGCGCCTTGACTTTCTCTGCTCGTGTTCGGCTGTTGTTAATTGCTATTTTCTTGTTCTCCCTTTCTGCAATCTTGTCCAGGGTTCCCATAGAGATCCATTCCTCATTGTGATGCTCCTTGCAACCCAGAACCTCCTGACACGTTGAAGTTAATGTTTCTTTGGTACCTTTCTAATTGTCCTCCAAAGTAGTTTCTTGTTCTTTCCATAGATCCTGTAGAGCTTGGAACCTGTCGTTGAGCTTGTTAGTATCTCGAAGGAAGGCTGTATTGAACCTTTGTAATGCTGTTTGTCCAGTTGTCCAGTGTTTCTTTAGCTTCGGTTTCATCTTGGCCAGAACCAGGTAGATGTCAGACAGATGTCAGGTACTCTCCTTGTTCTCACATCTTCCATTGATCTTCGGAATTCTTGTTGATACAAATATGATCTATCTGGTTCCCTGTGGTGTGGTCCGGCGAGATCCATGTAGCTTTGTGTATGCGTTCGTGTGGAAATATTGTGCCACCTATTGTAGTGCCGTGCTTCAATAATAGTTCACTTCGATAACCGTTATTATACCAATCCTAACGGTGAATAATATCAGAAGGCAAAAGGAAGCGGCAACTACATTTTTATTGATGAATGATGCAGACCAGAAAGCTGTGGGCACATGAGCAAGTGTAAGCGAGCGAAGCGAAAACAATGCTAATTGGAGATGGCTGGGGAGCCAACTCGATGTGAGCAAGCATTACTCAATATTTATAATCAGACAAAAATGAATGACAGACATATGTTGAATAAGATGGAAGTGTGTACACATATACGCTCATATAAAAAGTAGTAAAGGTTAATAAACGAATAATTAACAAGATCAAAATATGACTCATAATGGATAGGCGAATTGGCTTGGCCATTAATTAGAATAAAGTATATGGGCTTAATATATAGACTGATACTACACTATAACCAATTTGTTGAACGCGTATATATTTGCAAATCTCTCATCATTATCGTTTCTTTTCTCCTAATCAGTCCATGTCATCCAATGATATCTTCATATTCGGTGTTGTCCATTCCGACTTTAACGTTTAGATCTCTCATCAGGATGGTGAGGTTCTTTCTTGGGTACTTCGCTATGATTAATTGCAGCCTCTCATAGAACTAATCTTTAATGTCGTCGTTGCTATCATTGGTGGGTGCATAACATTCATTGTGATCCCCTCCTTTGTTTTGAGTGATGCTTTTATAATACTGGATCCGTGAGATTCCCATCCTACAAGTGCATTTCGTGCTTCTCTGGACAGCATTAGAGCAACTCCCTGAATGTGTGGAGCATTTTCTTCTTGGTGACCGGAGTACAGCAGCATCTCTCCCGTATCTAGCCTTTGTTGTCCAGCTTCTGTCCAATGGGTTTCGCTGATTCCAGGTACTGCCATTGCTATTTGACTGGTCTTCCCTGTCTCCCACATTGTCCGGACGTTCCATGTGCCTATAAAGAGTGTTGCTCTGGTTGTTAGAAGGGGCCTCGGCCTCGTGACTTCCGAAAAATTATGACTTTCATCATGAGGCCTCATAATTATTCCTTCAACTTGGAGGGGAGAGTTTAAATGGTTTGAATTATTTTTTCTGGTTAGCGTTTTTTAGCGAGTTAGTTTTTCTACGGGATGGGGTCGCTAACCCCATGCCCAACCCTCCTCCTTTGTATGGGCTTGGGACCGGCAGTAACTCTAGAAGAGCTACAGGCGGATTTATGGAAGTAATAAATACGTATATGTCGTTTTGTTTGAGATTTCTTCTGTAAATCAATTTAATGTATATATGATAATCCTCAACTTAGTTCTTTGCTTTATCATATTTTTCTCTGTTTTGTTATGAACCACATTAAAAGGTGACAGATGGGTAAAAATGAACTGAAGTGATATCAGAAACAATTATGGATAAAATCATGAGGATATGAGACATGATTAACGAGAGAGGGGGATATTTTCAAATACGAAGTATAATACTATTACTACTGTTAATTATAACAATAGTATAAGGCCGAGGTAATGATAATGGAAAGAAGTACCTCTTCTTTACGTTCAGTTCTGGCTTCAACTCATGGATGGCAAGAGCTTCTGCTGTTTTGAGGAGTTTGATACCAAGAGATCTAGGTAGATTTGGACGAATTTTATTAACAACCTTAAAATAAACCTATGACTCAGTAGTGATGAGGGTTAATTAAATGTTCAATAATAGAACTTCCAACTGGTTTCCTCTCACTCATGTGCGTACAAAAGAAGTACGTCTTATCGTTACCTTGGCCTTAATATTACTTTATTTTGTATTTGAAAATATCCCCCTATCTCGTTAATTATGTCTCATATCCTCATAGTTTTTATCCATAATTATTCCTGATATCACTTTTTTATTCTTAACCCTTCTAATACCTTTAATTATTGTAACAAAAACATTTCAATCATCTTACTTCATCCACATTATGGAACACATTGACTGTTGGTCTGATATATGCTGTAGACGTTTTGTGTAATGACTCAAAATCAGTCAGTGGTACAGATGCACTAATTTTCTGTCTTACTTCAGACATCCAGTTCAAGTCTTCTCTCACACATACCTTTCTCACCACCACTACCACGGTATTATTTTGATTTCGATGCTATTCAGAAGCTAGGTGGTTGTAGGTAGTCTACATGGAATTCTGGAATTAGACTTTGTGCTAATTGGTACTCTTCAGAAAAGTATACCTATAATCTTGAGAAGTCTGATGCACCCTGATGGCGAATTTAGACCCACGTCTTGTTAAAGTCATAGCGTTATACTTGTATTGTTTGGCAACTTGGGCAAAATTGCTTTTGTACCAGGCTCCACAGTGATTTTAGCTAGCTCGTTATGCAAATAACAAGAGTAGAATGTATTTTAAGATAGATTAAATAGTTCCCATCATGAAAAAAAGAAGGGAAATATCTCTTTTGGTTGCAGTAGATTTGATGAGAAATTGGTATACTATTTGACATACTACCTACAAGTAGTACATTTTTTCATGTTGTATTCTTGTAAATGACATCACTATTTTATTATATTCAACCGCAGATGATCATCGGTTGCAAAATTTGCCTATACTATAATGTCGATAAGCTCACAAGCGCTAAATATTTCTAAAAGCAGTATCCAGCTATTCATACAGTCAAGCGATGATTTTCTTCATTAATGTATTTTGACATTTCGGGAGAATGCGGACAGTCCATTGCTTTTATAGTATTGATGAATATATGCACTATCAATTTCAAAACTCAGCATAGGATCAAACTAATTAACTAACCTTTGGATTTAAATTGTAATAACTTCAATCACTTTCGATGTTCCTCTGCTAGCGATGAAAAAAGTAGTATTAGCATTTATATAAACGAAGAGAATTGGAGCCTTAGTAACACCATAAACTGGACCTTTCGATAATGAAGGGACATTTTCCGTTTTAAATATGCGGTCAATCGGCTGAGTTAATAATGGTTGCTCGTGAAAACAGATTCATTGATTCGACAGACTCACACGAACGGGTATCAAGATGTATAGCAATTAGTCGTTTATTTTTAGTGAAATGTTTGTCAAATTCTAATCACTAAAATAAAGATGGTTACAACATTGGTAATTGTAAGATATGAGTTTTGTTGACCACTCACTAAACTATGGATTCGAAACCTGAACACCATTCTTAGTTATCATCTATTTCGGAATTGTTCTTAGATAACTTCTAATTCAAATAATCAGGGATGTCACATGTATGTGTACACTAATGTATATATTTTACGCAAGAGTTCAGTACTTATTATTTTAATATGCACGAATAGGATATGAATGACTTGTTCAGTTGTCGCCTATGAATTTTATATTTCGCTTCAATAAACCCATCAAATTCATATTTATAGAATACAATATAATATGAGAAGTGATTCATTTCACAAATTAGTATAACATTCTAGAAAATGACAGATTTTCTAAAAACCACATTCAAGACGTTCCGTGAAGGCATTTTAATTTCGGGAATCATTCATAAAATTAATTTAGAAAAGCTGACAGTTCGAGACGTATGAATTTTATTTTTCTAAAATTATGTGTCTGATAAGAAGTATAGTCGAAGTGCGAAATTTTTTATGAAACCACTACCAGTTTCAAGGTGTGATATGTTTGTTACTTTTATACTATAATTCTCAACATTTTTGTGACATATAAGTTGAATTAAGATGTCAGTGTTTTATTGTGAGTACTGATTGTATGTGTTTAATTCTTTATATTACAAATCAATCATTTATAACCTAGATCGTATGACTGGAATAGTACAAAAACTCTGACATGTATTCATACTTAAGTTATCCATACATAATCTGTGCTTACAATTTCGGTTATTTATTTCAGAAACTGTTCAGACTATTTCACCATTATCATTACACAGTAACAAATACTTACCACAAACTAGTTTATGAATGCGAGTCGTTCAAAATGTACGTTTTAGTTATAGAACAAAGGCTTGTTTTGCCTCGAATGTGTCACAAGGTTAATTTAACTAACCAATCAAGAAGCTATGTTGCAGATAGAGAATCGCCATTCACCAATATAACGCAATCAATAATCAAATATCATAAGATTAAAGGCTTTGTTGTCTGGCATGATTATCATTTAATAGTTGAATTCAGGAGTTGATTAAAGCTAGAGCACCATAGAAAACCAACCTACTTTGGGACTCCTCAGCAGCGCGCAACGCGAGATCCGAACCCCAAACTTGCGCGCTAACGCTTAACATCTAAACCAATGAGCCGGCACTCAACGGTGTTAGTTCAACCGTGTCTGTTGTAGAGGTGGACTGGCTATATTCGACTCATGAATCCAACTATTAACTTATCACAATCTCCACAAAACCCTCAATGAAATAATGATTATCATTAATGTAACCTAACTTCTCAAGTTGTACATGGATTTTGAAACGTTGATTATAAAAATTAAGCTAGTCTGATAGTTGACAATACACCGGAAAACAATTCAATATGATAAATGAACGAAGAGTAATAATTATGCATAATACGTGTTAGAATTATGAATGGGTTGATTTATTTAAGACGTGATAATTAGAGGGTCGACCTTTAATGTAAGGACATAGATAATCATGAGTTGGCAGAGATTCATACTGAGTATTTTCCATATTACAGTAAGAAGTAATACACTAGAAATACTTTGTTGTTAAGTAACTTGTGGTTTAAAATTGACTATTCTACTTGACAATTAAATGTCCAGTTTACATTCTATACACTAGGAATCCATGTCATATGAAAATAAGCACTCTAGGTAGTACTTTGGTGGATCACTTGTGGCCTAATCTAGTGAGTTTAATATAAAGAACTTTCACATAGCTGATTCATGCATTCGATGAATTGTTTACCATTTTAATACAGACATTAATTTGTATAGCGCCGTCGTATAGCCTTGCGAATTTTGTAAATGCAAATACTAGTAAAGCGATTAATCAGCCTGTCTTTATTCATTAATAATCAAATAGTTTTGAGTTGAATTTTCTACCATGAATGAAATGCACCTTGTAAAGCAAGCACTTAAAAGCATGTTTATCACCTACTAAAAAACAATACTCTTGTACTGACGGTGATCAAAATAATAATCTCACAAGAGAAACATTTGTATTGTTTTTATTCTTATAGTACTTAAAAATAGGGCTAGAATAGATAAAAATTATTTGGTTTGATTTATGGCTGTATTCCGAAGGAAAGCAGACTCGAAAGTCATATTAAACCGCTAGACAATATAGGCTCTTAAGAGTAACAGGACAAGGAAAAAATATGTTGGAGTGAAACGGACAAAGCAAAAAAAGGAATGCCTGAGTTCTTTTTTTAATAATATTCAGTGTTGTTTATCGTTGTACCTAATTCCCCATGATTACCATCAGTCGGAAATTATGTATTTTACAATTTAGCAAGAGGATTCTAAATCGGGCATAGGAAGAATATTCTTAACGTAAAATAGTTGGAAAATAATGAGGCTAATAACTAAGGGAGATTTTTAATGTTAACCAGACAGATGAATCAGACAAATGTGATAAAGTTTTGATTTTAGGAATACTGGACGGTAGACTTCGACAAATCTAATGTTCCAATCATGACAAACATTTTTGGTTATATTGATAATGGACATAAGAATAGTGTGTTTTTATGCGATGTTTATATCATATATTGATATTAAATTGATTATACATTAAAACAATCAACAAAGTTAAGTAAAAAACACAAGAACAAATTGGATGGAAAACAATAGATACTTTTTCAACCATGCCTTTACTTTCATTAAATGATAAAAGAAATTTTAGCAAATATTACATTACAGATAAATAGGACATTATGGGCTGATAAATATGTTATTTTTAACATTATAAAACAAAACAACATCGAAAGATTTCAATAATGTTTAAAAAATCAAACAAAACGTTTGGAAATATACTCGATAAATAGTTAAATTATGCTGAATTTTATGTTGGAAAGATTATGTATTTTATTTGTGGTACAGAAAGGAAATGTTTAATCTTGTTTAGGTCTTGTCATTGTACCTCGATAGATAATCCCATCTCGTCCAGGATCCATATTCCAGATACCCCAAGAAACGCCCCATACAACTAGGATCAGTGCTATGCTAGTCCATAGTGTGATTTGAAATAATTCAGCATAATCATCTCTGATATCTGGAGCTAAATTGAGCTTCTTTATAATTGCGGGATCCTGAAAAACACGCAATTAAAAAAGACCTGGGTTTGGAGTACTAAATGCTATTTACATATTGGAAAACCAATAACAGTTGAATTCTCTGCGCAAACTTGATGTTTCATATAAAATTTTAGTAAACTACTAAATAAAAATAAACAATAGTCTTATAAGTAGCTTCACATATATATGTTCAGTCAGTGAGGCTGCGTAACTCTATCGCCTATTTTTCAAACAGAAATATCAGTAAATAATAATAAGGTATGACAGTAATGAGGTAAAGCTTTAATATAATCGACTTTAAATAGTACTATTTGTTTGTTAATGGCGCTAAGCGATTGTTAAAACCCAGCATACGTAAAGCTAAGTCAAATATACAGTAAAAAAATGGTGGAAAGATAAACTAATAAACTATTAACCCATCGCTCTAAGGTGACAAAAAATAAAACATCTTTAAAGGTTAGAAATAAATAGTAATCCAGGACATAATAGTCACTTTTTCAGAGAACAACTTCGAGGAGACAATATCAGAGTGTAAAGGAATCATGCTATGATAACAGTGTGCAGCGACCTTAGGATAAAGAGGACACTAGTATGTGCGGTATTCAAAAATTAAAAGTACTTGATTGGTGTATATGGCTTAAAATTGATTGACGACTTAGTAGTGACCAATGTCTTGACCGTAGCTGCCACCTTGACGTGGTGGGAGGATCTGGCTTACCTATTATGATTACTCAGCCGAGCTATATTGGCTAGAACACATATTTCTTTAGGTCCTACCATCTCAGACAGGCCGATTGGAGAAACGCAAGAATTAAAGAAGCGACTTAAGGCCCGAGAGCGAAGTTTGTAGAGGTATGTGGCAGCAGTAAGGTGTTTCTCCCGGACAATCAGCATCCGAAGCGATGCGGCCACACCGAAACATGGCGTCAGTCCATGTCAATGACAATCTTGATAGGTGCAGACTACCTGGTCAGAGTCCACGTGATTGTTGTAATTATTGGTTAAAGACTTTGAATTACACACCTTAACATCGTTCACAATGGTGCAGGTGTATCCATTCTTTGTCTGACCCCAAATATGAGATTTCGAATTCTTTGTAACTCCTTTTTTGTTTTTGTTTCGTTAATTTATGTTTTCTTTTCGAGTCGTATCTTCGATGCCTAATCTTCCCGATCACCACTGATACAGTTAACACCTCTCCTATTCTGGGATTTGGGCTGACAATTTTAACTCAGTGTTGATAGGGTATGGCAACTTGAACCCATGTACATACGTACACGTTCTACGTTGTAACTGACTGAGTAATCAGTGTGATACTTGTCTAGTACTTCTTGATACTGATCGGATTACATTGATCAAGTTGCAATGTAACCGCCAGCGTTAGTGACTGGATATCGCGTGGACTATGCTGAGATGTTAGGTAGCTGGATAGTCAGTAGAAAGAGCTGGGACTCATCAACATTCTCTTGAGGGGACTGACGTATATCGTTCAATCAAAATCTGACGACCTAAAAGTTCACTAACAGGTAGTCAGTCACAAAAACAATAATTTCAAATTCTAAGTAATCTCAATAAGTCATATTAATTAATATATCGATATACAACAGATCGGTAAACATCACTAAACATCAAATGCTCTTTTATAGTAATTTGAACAGTCAATAACAAACAACTTTCACTAAAATTAGGGAGAGAGAAAAGATAAAAGAGTAACTGACAAAATTTTATTAACAAAAATTGTAGACCATCATAAATTACAAAAGAAGAAGAACAAATAGACAAAGATAAAGTTAAAATGAGATCTTAATTTTGTACACAGAATTATTGAAATATGGAGTAAATTTTTTGTGGAACTTGTTAAAAATAGTAATAATAACAATAGTGTGAACACTAAGTACAATATACATATAAGTGTAACAATCTAAGAGGGTTAATGTAAATGAATCAGTGATAGATGTGAAAAAGAGAAAAAGCACATTCCATAAAATCATGGGGAACCATATGTAGAAGAGATCGATAAAAATCAAATTGATAATTCATGTTTAACCTTTTCGGAATAAAATAAGACTTAATGATAATTCAAATGAAACATAAGAATATGTCATATAAATATGAGAATAGGAAAGTAAAGAGCATTCTATTTAAAATATATAAATTGGAATTCGGTTAATATATTATTGTTACTATTATGAATTATTTCATCATTATTATCATCATCACGGACGATGTTAAACAGTAAGTTCTATGGTGAATTCCATTTTCATACCGGTAGACTGATTCAATTCAATTTGTTTAGTAAATGATTCAAATGAAGTTGGTGGAAAATTAATGAATATATTTGAAAATGGTACAATACACGATCCAATTATATCTAAATAGTAATATAGTAAGATTAAATTAATACAGTGATACTTCATAAAGCGTCCATAGAATAAATAGGCATATATTAATAATATATATATTTACAATATTAACATTATATACATAAATTATATTGAAAATGTGATTAGTTAAAACAGCATAGGACTCAGTGTAAATTTGTGCATTGGCTCAACGCATCGAGATGACATTAATAAAGTGCATAGAAAAAAGAAGTCGGTATTTTGATGTAGGTTTGTTCTCTGAGCTGGATCTATTGGTCGTGAAGCTTTCTATGGCCATCGTAACACATTCATCTGCAAGATCTGACGAGAAGTTTCGGAGTAGCAGAATTTCACCAACCACCATGCCATGTAATCTTAAAGGTGGGACACTCACAAGCGCAA